>NC_133384.1:26774569-26892899 GCF_049309525.1 Garra rufa | reverse complement strand
GACGCTTTTACCGTAATACGCAGTTTATGCGCGACCGTCGAAATATATTGGCGGCTAGATTGACTGTGCTTTTCGACTTGGCGGCTGGCCTGACCGCAGTGGAAATTCGTGGGCACGGTTTGTTAATCCGTGGGCACGAATTGTTAAACTGAGGGAACAGTTTAAGAATTCGTGAGAACGGTTTATAAACTGAGGAACGAATTGCAAAACCGTCCCCACGGATTAATTATTTTTCTTCTACAGGTGACGTAAGGGGCTCCGTACTAAAGGAAAAGCGCGTCAACTGAGCGAAAGTGATTAGTGAATTCGGGATACTAGTGTTTTGAGCGTTTAACAACTTAAATGATGCCCTGCTCCTCACACTACACTATTATCCTACTGTATATTCCACCAGAGAGGACTGCGACTGCAACGTATTGTCATTTGGACTACTGTGGTATTGCGTTTTGACTTGACTTCTGCAAATAAATTATACACTCGCTCTATATTGGTTAATTTGTTCTTTATAAAAATAAACCATTTTTTATGCAATACATTTTTAGTGCATGGTTACAGGATTTGTGGATTTTAAGACTGATTTTCTATTTTCTATTTATTCTACTTCTGTTTTATTTAAAATTACAGAGTTTAATTGTTAGTATGGACATAAACCTTAATGAGCTACATTATTTAATTACAGATTGTTTTTGTAATTTTACATCAATATATAAGTAATTTAAGAAAACAGAAAAAATACTGTAAAAAATACAATAATTTTTTGTATAAAAAAAATGAGAATTCCTGTAATTTGTCATTAATGGAGTAATACTTAAAATAACAGTTAAGTTGTTAATTTACAGATATTGTTTGTAATTTTACAAAGTTTTTAACATAATTTAAAATAACACAAAAAATACTGTAAAAATAATACAGTATTTTTTTCTGTATAAAAAGAAAAAATACTGTAATTTGTCTTTAATGAAAAAGGACCTAAAATAACAGTCAAGTTGTTAGTTTACAGATATTGTTAGTAATCTTACTAAGTTTTGAATGTAACTTGAAATAACAGAAAACTACTGTAAAAATGTTAGTTATTTTCTGTAAAATTTGTTTTTTTTTAACAGTGTACAGTTTGTGCATACTGCTATTATACTTCTAATTACTATAAACTGCTAATTTAGTATGCCTCTGTAATATTTCAAGTGATCTACAAATGCACTTCCTAACTATATTTAGTGCTTTATACACTTATTTAAGAGTGTACTGTAAGTGTACAGAAGTCACACTTCTAATGAAGTGAGATCATAGTACAGTTTAAAAAAGTATACTAACAATTTCTAAAAATATATACTTTCCATAAGTACAGTAAATTGCCACTCTGTCAAATTTAATACACTTTTAAAAAATAAACTTCTTGACAATTTAAAATACATTAACAACAAAGTACACTTTCAAAAAGTACATTTAAAAAATTTGATTACTGGTAAATTAGTATACTTACTTTTTGGACTCTTAAGTTGAACTTAATTACATATTTTTGAAGTATACTTTTAAAAAGTACATATTAAATACTCTTTAAATAAAGCACAATAAGTAGAAGCATACTTGTTTTATACTTCATGTACTTTGTTCATATTTGTAATACACTAAAGTATACTACTTTTTTACTCTTCCTCAACTGGGATGGTTTAGAGTCCATTGATTTTGGAAGTTCAGGGGCACCATAGAAGTCCACTATATGGAAAGAAATCCTGAAATGTTTTTCTCAAAAAACAAGTTCTATATGACTGAAGAAAGAAAGACATGAACAACTACGATGACATGAGGGTGAGTACATTATCTGTAAAAAAAAAATTCTGGAAGTGAACTACTCCTTAAACTTATAATAAATAAATAAATACAGTATAATAAATATGCAAGCTATGTCTACATTCAAAGAAATGTCCTTAAATGGGTGCTGTTTGTCTTTAAGTATTTGAGATTGTGTCCATGAATTGTCGATCTTCTACTGACATTTCTTTCTTTTCATTATACTCCTTCAAATTTTCAATGGACACTCTAATGGACACTCTATAGACATACCATAGTTAAGTGGACAAATTATGACCCACCCAAAGAGAGTTTCCACAACTTATGGCCCACTACCTACTGTTAATTATTCTCCATGATTCCAGTGCATTTGGACCATTGACATCTATAAGCAGCCCAATGCTTGCATTTATTTAATCATCATTCGTAAGGGACAGGCATTTTTTTATGTCCTTTTCCTTTGGAATTTGTTTTTATATATTGTATTTGTTTGATACCAATTAATGCAAGTATTTGGGCTTGTTTAATTTTTGTGTGCATAAATTAGTCTAATTCATAATTAATTTTCCATTTTCTAACCCAGTGACTCTGTAACTTGTCACAAGCTTTCTTCCTGTGGAAAATGTTCAAGATCGAGAAAAGCATATGTCTGCACAATTTTGGTTCCTTTTTTCAATTTCACATTTCACATATAACAGGAACTAGTGCACAAACTTTTGAACCAGCCCAAGTATATTTTCAATCTTTGAAGGAAACCAACGCATTAAATATTGATGCCTCTTTTGGAAAGATTTAAGAAGCTCAAGTTCAGTTCATGTTTATTAATAAAGCACATTTAAATCATGGAATAGAAAGAAGCAATTCCACCTTTTCTTTGTAAGGCTTACCTTTAGATGCATCACAAGCTTCTATTGTGTTTACCATATAACATGCATGGATTTTCAATATCATGTCTTGAAAAAGACAATATAAAAAACAGAAACTAGTTTGCAAACATCTTCCTCTTGTGGTTATCTGAATATTTTACACCAACATCATGCAGCTTTTTGATAGTGATGGTTCTTGTGTGTGTTACTGAGCAGCAACTTTTGGGATTTCTTTATTACTTGTATTTTTATAATGCTGTTTGTTCTGATTATTATAGATCTTTTGATTTGAACTTTTTTTACACTCAGATTTTGCTTTGGAGAGGAAAGAAATGACGAATGAAAAGCATACAAGTTTGGAACGACATGAGTGTGAGTAAATAATGACAGAACTTGACATTTTTGTGCAGACTATCGTTTTTGTAATGGTGAATCCATTACTATATATTGCATTTTGCTGTAGCATGGTTTTGTTTTCTTATAAAATCAAGATCACGATCATCTCAGTTTCACACATATACATTTTGCACACAGTGTGAATACAGTTGAGATTTTAATCTCTGCCTCTCTTTCAGATCATCAACTCACTCATCCCACTTTATGTGTGGATGTGATGATGTAAGCTTTCTTTACATAGTATCATTCCACAGAGGCAGGCACGTGCAGAGGGGGGGGGGGGGGGGGCGGAGGGTGCTTGAGCACCTGCCCTTTTGGCTCCTAGTGATCAAAGTGCCCTTTTGTTAAGATTTTTTTTATTTTTTATGAAATAATATAAAAAAATATATTTATAAAAATATCGATTTCGCGACAGCCTGCCCAACCGAACTTTTAGTAAAATTAATTAATAATGTTTTAGCTGTAATAGAATGATCCTCGTCACGTGACGACCCCACCCGGAAGTTCAGGACGATCGGATCATGTTTATATTATAAGGCCAAGGATAGACACGTTCGTGGCTGCTGGTAAGCGGTGTTTTCACCAGATTTAGCATTACTTATTATCATAAGAATGACGTGAAGGAAAGATATTATGAAAAAAAAAATCGTAAATCTATCTTAAAGGAGAGGGCTCCTGCAGGTCCTTAAAAACTCCTCAATTAGGATGTGTCAAATTTAAGGACATAAAAAGTTTTATATATGTTAAATAGTATAAGAACATACTTAATTATAATTTAGGAGGTCTTACATTTGGGGACGGAAAGACGAGAATCTTGATAGGGCTGGATTAAACTTCAAAAGTCAATGATGTCATTGAATAAATATGCACACTGCACATTTCAAAGTCAAAATGTGGCACTGATGTCTTGATGAATGAATCTGAAGGGAACCGACTGTCCTCAGAAACGTGTCGTTTGCATTTTCATTTCACGTCTGATAAAACTGCATTAATGCTGCTGCTTGGTGTTCAGTCGTTCCCATGGAAACCGTAGTATTTCAGCGCTCCTAAAGCGCCCTCTTGTGACAGAGAATGAATTTTTATTTCCACATTTTTCAGCTCTTTATGGTCAAATAATTGCAATTATCGACCTAGTTTTTATGCAGCAAACACATAGAGTTGTAAATGTGAAAGATGTTAATGTGCCTTCTAAAAATCTAAACAATTAAGACAGTGTATGTTTTAAATAAAATATAATAAATTATAAACTCGATTTATCCCTTTTAATGGTGTAAAGGCTGACATTCCATTGTACAATATATTTTGTTTTTGTGTGAACCTGTATCTGAATTATAAATCCATATAAAGCCATTTTATGCCTTAATATTCTACCGTCTACAATCTTACAATATACATCAGGGGCCACAGATATTTTCAATAGTGACCACACAGAGTTTAATATAACAGCTGTTCTTTATTATTGTGTTAAACAGAGAGAAGAAAATCTTTAGGTTGGACAATTTAATACACAACAATTTTTAATCAAAATTAAAAGGTCCAAAGAAAATATTTTTCAATCTTTTAAACATAAAAATGTTCCATTTCTTTCTCAGAACTGCTTCACAGCATTGGCAGCTAGAAGCCTCTGTAATGATATGTTTATCAGCAAGGAATGTGTCACAATATACAGTACAGTATTGCTGTACTGATGTTTTGAGCACAGCCCTATTTAGAGAGCCCCTTTTATAGTGATAAAAATATTACTAATTCTATTGTTTGAGTCCTGAACTAAACATAAATGCAATTAAAACTTTGAATAATGCATTATTTGACTTATTAATGACATTGTTACTTATTACGTAAGTAACTGGATGCCTACAATGAGGTGATGGACCCGAGGGGCTCTTAAATGCCTTGTTCCAGGTGCCCTTTTTATACTTTGAGCACCTGCCCCTTTAAAGGTCTCTGCACGGCCCTGCACAGAGGCTAATATGCATGATATTGTGTTCATTTCACTGGAGCTGTATATCTATTCTGCAGATTCTACATAGAAAATGATACGTTCTGCTCTTATCCAAAACCACGCTTGATTCAAGAGCATCTGAAAGGTACAACCCTAATTTTAATATGGCATCTTAATGCTTATGTAATGATAAAAATTTTAATAACATCATAATCTTTTCTCCAGCTCTAAAGGAGATAGTGGACAGGTCTATTGAAGGCCAATAGAGGATGCTGCAAATCTATCTATATATTGATCTATTTTTCGAAAAAAAATATAGAAAGTTTATTTGTTTAAGTCTTGTAGCTAACGTGGATGTTAAGAGATGTTTCACTTAATCGATTTGATTTACATGCTTTAAAATTAATGCAAATAACCATGTACCTGCTTACATTCACACAAACATCCAGCCTTTTCTCTGTAAATGCATTTAATGTACTATACATTCAAAAAATATATGCAATGGTTTTGTAAAAGCTGTTATTATGCAAGTGTTAGCGTTTTGTTGCATTTACACACTTTTGACCAGCAGGTGTCACCATTCGTGTCATCCATGTCAGCCATATGTCTCCCATTAATAAGTACTTTATCTAAAAATGAGTAGGCTAACTCATTACAAGGTTGAAAATTAATTTGTGGTTGATGTGTATAATTAAAACTTGGAAATGTTAGCATGATGATGTGCTAAAACTACAAATAAACTATGATCAGCATCTGCTTGTTTTGCTTGTGGTTGATGTTTCTGATGGTGTGCTAGAACCCTCCCATAACATATGGAGATGCAAGATCATCTTATGATCATCTTATATATCTTATCATCTTCTAGAGCCTCCTACTTTCTATGTACAATACACACTGTATCCTTAAACAAATTTTAATTAGCATGAGTAAGATTTATGCAGCACTTTATATAGCCACGTCCAGTGTTGGGAAGGTAACTTTGGAAATGTAATAAGTTACAGATTTCAAGTTACTTGATTTAAAATGTAATAAGTAGTGTAACTTTTAAATTACTTTATAAAAGTAATGTGACTTATTACTTTTAATTACTTTTTGATTACTTTTCTAAATTTTGAATATTTTCAACTGTTATTCATTTTGAATCATTTAAACGAGGCAGAGTTAATCTTACAGTAGCACTCAACATTGATTATTGTCAGAATTTCAAAATCCTTCATCACTTGAATTAAATAAGGGATAATATACATCTTTATTTTGCGGTAACAACTGGCTACATTATCAACAACATTATCCCACTAATTACACAATTGCTTCATAGATTATTTAGATGTTTAGGTCAAAATTATTAGACAAAAAACACTGTTCTGAGTTGAAATATTTGAATGCAAAGCTTCCATGAAGAAATCAGTTGTTAGCAAACGGCAAGTTCAAATTAGACATTTTAGGTACACTGTGGAGTCTTACCAGTTTTCTTACACAACATTTCACCACATAAATAATTAAGGAAGTAGTACTAGTTTGTTAGTTATCTTATAATCCATTACATTGTAAAAAAAAAAAAAAAAAAAAAAAAAAATTGTCCACATAATATTGAATTAAGCTTTAATAATTTATTAGCTAACCAAACACAAAGCTTGGACCAAGAAAAATTATCAAGCATATAGCACTGACTTAAGTTCCCCTGAATGTCAGAATCAAGTACCGTGTAATAATTTAATTTAAAGCACAGCCACCACAAATTCAGACTTTTTTTTACTTTTTTTGGTGGGTCTTTTTATGCCTTTTTTGTGATAGGACAGTAGAGAGATGACGGGAAAGAGCTGGGAGGAGAGAGGTGCGCGGGATTGGCATAGGACCTCGAGACGGAATCAAACTAGGGTCACCATGAGTGCAGTTGCACTATATGTCATAACAAGATCATAACATAAATAACATCATAATAAATAGTTTAATATCTGTGATACTGGGTTTGAAGTTAAATGTTTGCATAGTTATGACAGGAAACACAAGCATTTAACAATGCCTTGGCAGGGCTCGAAATTGCGACCATTTTGGTCGCATATGCGACCAAAAATTAACCTGTGCGACCTCAAATTATATTTGGAAGCATTTGTGCGAGTGAGAGAAATGATTGTGGTGCGACTCGATTTCAAAACTGTCGCTATCCTTACTGCACAGACTGCTGTGAGCTGATACAGTGACGGTTTCGCCGATTTCTCCAACATTACATAACTATTTAAGTTAATCTTCACATTATTACCTTAAATGCAGATTTGAGATATTAGCCGGCAGGGCTCGTAAAATCGCTAGCCCGACGTCCCTAGGCTCTTGTGTTTCCAGTAAGGCTACCAGAATGTTTCACCCGACTGTCAGACGTACTATCGTGAAGTAGAGGACTTCTGCAGGTCCTTAAAACTCCTCAATTTATTTGTATCAAATGCAAGGCCATAAAAAGTTATAAACATGTAAAATGGTGTAAGAAAAGTCTTGATTAACGTATAAGTTTAAGAGACGGAAAGTCGATCGCGATAGGGCTGGATAAATCTTCAAAAAGGCAATGATGTCATTGAATAAATATGCAAGCTGTTCGTTTCAAAGTCAAAACGCGGCACGGATGTCTTTATATGAATGTATCTGAAGGGAACCGACTGTCCTCAGAAACGTGTCGTTTGCATTGTCAATTCATGTCTGATAAAACTGCGTTAAGGCTGGTTTGTGTACAGCTGTTACCATGGAAACTGTATTATTTCAGCGCTCCTAAAGCGCCCCCTCGTGACAAACATTAATTTTTATTTCTAATACATTTTTTCAACTGTTTATGGTCAAATTATTGCAATTATCGATCCATGTGTAAATGTGAAAGAATTTAATGTGCCTTTTAAAAATCTAAACAATTAAGTAATACTACTGTTATATATCTTATATAAACTTGATTTATCCCTTTTAATGGTATAAAGGTTGAAATGCCATTTTATTAGATATTTTTTTTTGTGTCTGTATCTGAATTATAAATCATGTCATTTTATGGCTTAATATTCTACCGTACATTGTCCAACCCCAGCTCTTTAAAAAAAAAGGGGTCATAAATTGCCTTAAATTGATATTTTAAAATGCTGCAGCGACACTAAATGGTGAAATAAAATTCCTTCCTTGATATTTGTTTATATTTGTGTATTGAAAACATTTTTGATTGACATTTAGACTCCTATCTGATTTTCTATATTTAAAAAAAAAAATGTCTTTTTTAATTTGGGCTAGTTAAATTAATTTTTGGGCTATCAAAATCTGTTAATCAGAATCGCCCATGAAGAATCAAGATCGGCGCATAACTAAAAAGAAATTGGGTGCTCCTAAATTTTTTGGGATGCTCCTAACTTTTTAAAGTTGGGAGCACCAGTGCTACCAAGTAAAAAAGTTAATTTCGAGCCCTGCTTGGAAAAAACAATCTTAAAAAATAAAGTTTATTTATAAACCCAAATAGGAAATAAAGCAGTTATGGAATGAGCATGTGTCCTATTCTGTGTGCTAAACTCCTGAAACATTGGTGTCTCATTTTAGAGCAGTCAATGCAATTTATGAAAGAAGTCAAATAAATCTGTAAGTGGGGGTGAGTGTGTGAAAAAAATTCAGATGTAATCCCCATTGTAATCGCTGGCATTTTTCAGAAGTAACTGTAATTTAATTACACATGTTTTATCAGTAACTGTAACTACTTACAATTACATTTATTTTGTAATTAAATTACGTAATTCCGTTACATGTAACTAGTTACTCCCCAACACTGGCCACGTCAACTTGAGTGTTGACAGTGAGAGAGCCCACCGTCTAATAATTCTTATGTGTGCACTTTTGCGCCATCTAGTGGAGAACATAAAACACAGAAATACATAGAAAATGTCAGCACTTGACACATTTTGTCAAATCACAGTTTGTTTTATCGCTCATCGCTGTGATAAGTTCATACTAATGTTGGTGCAAATAATTATTTTACAATCCATTATTTCATGTAATTTCTTAGTACAACACATGTAAAGTGCACACACACCCGCAAACAAAAGCAAAAACATTTACATAGCTACCTACTGTTGCAGTACAGGATATACAGCGATGATGTCTGAAAAGCGAGACGTGTGGACAAACAAACGGATGCATTTGATTTGTTTCAGGTACTGTAAATATTCACTTAATCCAAGGCTCGACTTGTTTTTTGGCGAGCAAAAGGTAGATAGATAGCTTTAAACGAGCTCAGCGCATGCATGATTTGCTTGATTCAGACTGAGTCGTAAACAATCCGTGGAAAAAATGAGCTGACTCAAAAAAAAAAAAAATGATTGTAGTGATTCATTTAGCAATCAGAAAATGTAGAAGACAATTCCGTTGTTTGTTAACCAGATATGCCTATTATACCTGCAGAGGAACAAATAAGTGATATGTTCGATTCACTTAATCGCAAACAATCCATCAATCAAAAGAGTGATTTATCTATGAATCTTGCATCATTGTATCACTATTGTCTTGTTTATCACTGTAAAGCTGCTTTGAAACAGTCTGTATTGAATAAATCACTAAATAAATAAAGGTAACTTGACTTTAATTTAAAAAAACTGAACAAAACCGTTTTATAACTAATTAAATGTAGATTCATCATGAAAACATCATGTAATGCATTAAATTCAGATATAAGCAACTCATTTACATTCTGAGTGGTGTGACCATCTTTTCATTTGTCGTTCTCTGAAACAATCACCAGTTCTCTGGACCTGCTGTGGTCTGTAGCACAGATACCGCAGCACATTTTCCCATTCGTGGTTCATTGTGATAAAGCACTATGTTCAGTTAAAATTGACCATTGTGACTGATAGCAATGAAAAACAGGATGTGGTAACTTGCCCCTGAACAGAGAATTTGTCTAATGTAAAGTTTAGTATGTTTACTAAAGAAAATGCATCCAAAAGACTTGTTTTATTTAGTTTGAATGAACTTTATTAAGAGCATTATGCTAATTAGAGTGTAACTTTTTTTTACACTAATAATGGTATCCAAGAGGTGCTTTATGATGTCATATTATCACAGCAAAAATAATATCAGAGCTACAAGACAGGAGTAAAGGTGATGCTAAGCAATACTTGTGCTTGAAGACTGTTTTACACATAGTTGAAGAAAAGTTAATTCATAACTTTGTTTTTAATTTTAGCATTCAATGTGATACAATTCAATATACAAGCAATATAATGTGTATGAGCACAAAAGATGATGTTAGGTTTGTAAAAGAATTTTGCAATGATGATTTATAAAATATTATTTAGTGGTGTATAAATAACTTCCGCCAGTGTCCAGTCATCTTGTCTCATCAAAAAATGGCCCAACTTTATATTACCCTGAAAAGCTCTCCAGCACACATAGACACTTGACACCAGTAACAGTAGCAAAAGCACACAGACAACAGGCAGCCATGGGATGATACTGATGATCGCTGTTTCATGACTGATAGTATTTGTATCTTGCTGATCCACATCTTCTACACACAACAAAATATAGATTATATAATATAATATAGATATAGAATATAGAAAAATACAGATTTCTAATTTAGCATTTGTTTAATAGATAAATATGAAAAAATCCTACCTTCATAGTCCAGCTTTGTGCATTGAGTTTGCTCAATCTTATAGTCAGTGCAGCAGTAGAGCATGAGATCAGTGTCAGTGATGTTCATCAGAAGCAGAGAGTGAGTGTTTGTGGATGAACTGAGAGCTCTTATCCGACCTGCATAACTGGGGTGAATATTGGAGACCTCTGGTTTAGAATTATCTGCATTAAGATGCTCTAATCTCAGAATTCTGACAAATGTTTGGTTTCCATTTATAATGATCCAGTTAATCTCTTTATCATCTTTAATGCTACAGGGGAGTGCTGTGTTTCCTCCTGGATGAACTTTCACTGATGATCCTTCAGTGCCAATCATTAAGACACTGAAACCTGGAGATGAAACAATACAAGTATTTGGTTTATATGGAAAATGTGAATTCAAGAAAAACTTTCTTGACAGCGATCACTATGATAATCTGGATCTTAGTGATTTTTGACAGCTCATCATGTAGCAGATGTTTTAATTAAAATCGATTTACAAACAAGAAATATCACAAGCTATTTATCAAACAATATATATAGCAGCAGTCAAATTAAAGTACTTGATAATTTCATATACTCACATACAAACTGTCTCATCATCATTCTCGCTCTCTTTCGCTCTTTGTGGTTTGTTGCCATTTACATCGCAGCTTGTGATTTTTGTCAACTGCTAAGGATCTGTCAAAGGCACAAATCCCTCCTTAAATAAGACCACGCCTGTGTGTGGATGATGTAATGTAAGCGTTCTAATTATTTCACTTAAAGCGTTAGTTCACCCCAAAATAAAAATTAGCTCATTATTTACTCACCCTCAATGCATCCTAGGTGTATATGACTTCCTTCTTTCAGACGAATGCAATCTGAGTTATATAAAAAAAAACATTCTGGCCCCTTTAAGCTTTATTATGCTATGTGGACATTTCTCTTCATCAGTCCAAAACAAGTCCAATAAAGCACACCCATCCAAAAGTGCCTCACACGGCTCAGGGGGGTGAATAAAGGCCTCACTTTAAGGCATATAATAATCACTTTAATCTAGATGCGCTAACAGTTGTACACAGTAGCAGCTCCAGGCAGATGACGTTGGAGTTTTGCATGTGTCTGCGAGTCTCGTGAAAACCAATGTTTATTTACAGGCAGTGGTGGAGGTAACGAATTACAACTACTCACGTTACTGTAATTAAGTAAATTTTTTGGGTATTTGTACTTTCATCATGAGTATAATTTTAAGTCTGTAATTTTACTTGTACTTGAGTACAAATTAACCTGAGTAATTTACTTAATTACTTTTAAAATCACAATTCGTTACAGAGCACTGCAATTTGAATATTATATTTTAACCACTGACCGGCTTTTCGGTAGCCAATAAAAATATCTCTTCTTAACGGACCAATGAAAACCTGGTATAGTATTTGAACCGAAAAACAAGTTCCGTTTATTTTTATTTATTTTTTCCTGCGCGCTATTGATAAGATAATCATTACTAGAACTAGGGCTGGGCGATAAATCGATTTTATATCAATTAACTCGAATGTGTAGTTTACATCGATTTGTTTGAATGAAATTCTCTTTAATATCCGCTGACGCTCTGGGCTCCAGCAGTTCCGAATGGGCTCAGCCCTCCCCCCGTGAATTCACCATATTAGAAACACTGATAAACTGTATATATTTGTTTTCAGAAAGGCACGGAAAAAAATAATGGGAGCCACTAAAGGGATATGATTAGCTGCTTGTTAGCCAGTTAGCCGGACCGATCAGCATATTTGTGTTTGCGCTCAGCGGATCTTCAAAGGTTTCTACGTGTTTTTACAACGTAGAGTAATATATCACGGACATATCTCACGAATCCTTTCAGAAACAAAGTGTAGAGAGTGTAAATAAGAGACTGATGTACAGTATAGCGAGCGTTGTTGATTATAATAGAGCTTTGTGATATTGCGATCCAAGATGAGTAACAGCTTTTAATATTTTTTAAGGGAGTTTTTATATGAGATATTGATTTAACACAGCAGTTAAATAAAAAAGAAGTTATTGTCTGACTATAACACTATTGCCCTAATTTCATGGTCAAAAGTAGCCTGAAACAAGTCACATCTGAGCCTCTGAGCGTTTATGAATGAACGTGCGTTTTTAAACGAATCTAGTGAAATGATTCAATTTCCCATTCATAAAAACGAGAAGGGTCTGGCTGCAGACCGTGGATGCGAGTGGAGCTCCACTCAAGAACGGAAATACGTCACCTCCACTTCCGACGTATGTTACACCATATTGGTCCGGGCATGACGCGGTCGCCTTGATGGTCCGGGCAAAATTTTAAGACATTGCATATTTAAAACTTATTGTTTAATTTTTCATTTTGTATTATTTATAGTTACATATGCGTGTTCTTAATATTTACATTTTCTGTACATTTCATAATTAAAACGTTTACCTTGGCAAATGATATGTGTATATTATTATATATTTTAGAAAGTAAACAGTAGATCTTTTTTTTATTGCACAATTAAATATTACAATAATGAAGATGTAAATACGGACAGCATTTTTTATGACAGCATTTATTGACAGCATCAGTTTTTAGAACAAAACAAAAAAAGAACATAAAAGGGCAATTACATAGTACATAAAACATAACATAAAATAGAAAATTAAAATTAAAATAAAGAAAGCTGTAACATCACATATCCATAACCAAGTACAAATAGTTATAAGTTATTCAAGAAGTTTTTTTTTTTTTTTTTTACTTTGCTATTATTTGTTTCTTTTAATGTACACAGGTAGTGGCCAATTTCTATTTTAAAATGAGTAAAATTAGTTTTTTTCACTGCCCGTTTACATTTATGAATGAAAAACATTCCATATATGAGTAAATTTACAATATACCAAATTTTGAAGTCAGCACTGTACTCATAAAAAAATTAAATGTCCTTTTCTTTGAGTTGCAGTTCAACATTAGTATTTTATATCTCCAAAAACCAATGGCTTAAGGAACACTAAAAATTTGGCAAATCTTTCTAAGATAATTATTAATTTTTTTTTTCTTTTATACCTTTCAATTTAAGACAGAGATCAACATTTGGATTTTTATCTATTTCATTTACTAATAATTTTCTAAGTTCTAAGGGAATGGCATTAATTACCATTACATACTCCTTTACAGGTATATGAAATGAACATTTTTTAAGAACTCTGCATAGGTAAGCACGTGACCATTAGAATTCAACAGCTGTGAAACCAACCAAACATTTTTTCGAAACCAATTAACTAAAAAAAAAAGAGATTTATTTTGGTGTGTAATGTATTTATTATTCCAAATTAAGCACTTGTGAGGGGAAAAATTATGTTTGTATATCATTATCCATGATAATAATGCCTGTCTGTGAAAATTGGAAAGTTTTATGGGAAACTTGCGAATATTAAAGTTACAAATAATTAAGGAGAAATTCAATACCACCTACTTTTTCAAACATAATATTAGGGATATAATACCATAATTTATCTTTTGAATGAACATCATGTTTTATCCATTTAATTTTAGAAATAGTGTTAGATATTTCAAAATCAAGTAAATTTAGCCCACCTTGATTAAGTGGATTAAAAAAAAAAATTTTATTCAAATAATGATGTTTATTTTTCCAAAAAGAAAATTATATATACACATTTATTTATATCTTTAATAATACGTTTTGGAGTGTCTATAACCATTGTGGTGTAACAAACAAAGGACAGCATCACATACAGTTATGAGAGCTTCACAGAACAACAATATATTACACATATTGGAGGGGAAAGGGGAAAAAAAAGAAAGAAAAAGACACCTCGAAGATGTACAACTGACTCAAGAATTTTAAAGTTTTAAAAGCTTTTGAGTTCAATGGTTTGGACACATTCTTAAAAGAGTCAAAGAAGACTTTTTAAATCAGTAAAAACAGTAAATAAAACAGTAGATCTATAATATCACTGGACATTAAATGAGAAGTTATTTTATTAAACATCTTAATCACAACTTGTATTTTAAACAAAATAACAACATACATATCACAGTAAAATAATGTTTCCCACAATGTTTTCCATCCATTGAAATTTCACAAGTAGTTTTGTTATGATATGATAACCTCGTTGTAACTCGCTATTATAGCGATGCTAAATTAATAGGCTATAATAAAAAAATAAAATAAAGTGAGCGACGCCATTTTCATTTTAGTGGAGGTGACGTGTTTCCGGTTTGCGGGTGGAGGTGACGTATTTCCGGTGGAGCTCCACTCGCCGTATGTCTGCAGCCAGGTCCTCTTGATAAAAACAGCTCACTTATTCTGAGTGAACCAGCGGTTCGAACGAATCAAATTTATGATATGATTCTTGCTGCCACCTGCTGGCAGATCGTTTCATTTATTTAAATCATTTAATATTTCTGCATTCAAAATGTAGTATTTTTATATACAATATAACTGCAAGAGAAAAGCATGGAAATATATATTTTCCTCCCACCGCATATTTATTTGTCTAACAAACATTTACTGTTTCCATTATAATAAGAATGGGGACTGGTGGAAAGCGATCACTGATGCAGTTGCAATGTATATTGCAAAATATACGGTGCCCATATGTTGTGGAAAAGCTGGGGTTTCTTTCCATGCTAAATGTCTTGGGGGGGGAAATCTATTTAAATCGTAAATAGGATTTTTTGTGAAAAAATCAGGGATTTTATTTTTAGGCCATTTTGCCCAGCTCTAACTAACATGCAAATCTATCATCATTGTAATACAGACTGTATTAATTAATTCCTGATTTGTTAATTTGTTCTTATTGCATTGCTTACTGTGTACTTGTTTTAATATCTTAAATATATATATATATATATTAGTAAGGCATACTGGGTTTTTTTCTGCTTATTGTGTTATGTAATGAATGGAAAATATATATGGTGATTAACCTATAATTTAATTTGTATAGTGTGTGCTTTATTGTCTAGATCTTGTCTGATTCAGCAATTATGGATAATTCAATAACCAGCTAAAAAGTAATTAGTACTCTGAGTAGTTTTTATGAAGAGTAATTTGTACTTTTACTTAATTACTTTTTTAACACCAGTACTTTTACTTGTAATTGAGTACAATTTCAGCAATGTAACGGTACATGTAATTGAGTATAAATTTTCAGTACTCTTTCCACCACTGTTTACAGGAGCAAAGGAAGCAAAGATTCCTGAGCTTAGCAAAGGAAATCAAGTATCCTCTTGGCTTATATCGAAATCATCCGACAATTCCTCGTTTTGTACTTCTAATTTGTGACTGAAATGAAATTTCATTTCATTTTCTTCCTCAGCTTCAAAATCGTCCTACAACACAGCTTTACCTTTTTTGTTAAGGGTGTTTGATCTTGCATGTTCATTTTGCAAACACTGGGTTGGTACTTCTGCAGCGATGTAGGATGATTTTGAAAAGATTTTTGAAGTTGAGGGAGAAAATAAGATGGGAGTTTTTCGACCTACCCTAACTATTTTGAACCAGAGATGCACAGACTACTCATACACATCACAGAGAGAGACAAAACAAGCATTTGAGGTTAAAAAGTATATCAATTGTAATAAAAAAAATAACATCATTTCACCAGATAAGACACTTTTTCCTCAACTGGAATCGTTTACAGCCGCATTTGGGATCGTTTGAAACTGCATTTAAAATGCATTTTGGAAGTTCAAACTCAGGGGAACCATAGAAGTCCACTATATGGAGAAAAATCCTGAAATGTTTTTTCTCAAAAAACAAATTCTTTACGACTGAAGAAAGACATGAACATCTTGAATGACAAGGGGGTGAGTTTCTGTAAATTTTGAAGTAAACTTCTCCTTTAACTTAAACCTGGCTCAAATCTGAGTTGTGTCAGGGTGGGCTCTTCAGTATCACCCTGACTACTCACAGCCTAGAAACCATTTAGAGCACCCTAGTATCCACATAGACAGTAAAGAGGGTAAAGCCATGACTCAAAGTTTCTTCAGAAAATGTTCTTATCATTTTGTTCCTTTTCTTTTTTTTTCTTTTTTTTTTTTGTTGCAGGAAATCTCAAAGAAATACCCCTGACAAGAATGTTGACAGTCTGAGTGACTGATTTTTATGAGGAAAAACATGGAAATGTTAGTATGATGATGTGCGATGGTATTATTGCAATCTGAAACTTCAAATAAAGTATGATCAGCAGCTACTAGTTTTGGTTGGGACTGTTGACTGTGTGCAGACTTTTCAATGGCAGTGATGGCATGTGCGCCATCTAGTGGAGAATGCCACGTAATTGATCAAACCATGTCAGCATTTGCATTGTGAGATGTTTTGACTCTGCAAAACAGCTGAAGCAATAAAAAACTAATATTGGCTAGCAAATGAAACTAATGTATGTCATGGAATGCATAAATAGCCGTAACGTTTGTTATGGAATGCATAAAGGCAAAATTTTTAAAGGACTAGCCTACTTCATATTTGTCACACATAAAGAGGCTTTTCTATCAGCAAAGGACACCATCAATACTCACGGATGATGAGCAACAACATACCTAAAATATTTATTCATGTGACAGTTTGTCAAAATTACCCAAACGGCAATTGGCAGATTCTTTTTCTAGATATTACATATAAATGTGTTTTTTTTTTTCTTTTCTTTTAAAAATCAGAATCAACTGTTGATTAGATTGATCAATTCACACTAATTCCCTTTTTTTAAAAACATCAAGCAATGTATCAGTCTCTTTGGACCTGCTTTGATAAGATGTACAGCACATTTTTTCCATTAGTGGCTCATTGTGGTAAAGCGCTATATGTGGTTCTAAATAATCACCATGACCAATAGCAGAGAAAACAGGATGTGGTTAACAGCCATTGAACAGAATATATGTCTCACATAAAAGGTTGTGGACATGTTCACCAAAGTCATCACTTCGGATGCACACAAGAAAAGAAAAGACTCCTTAATTCTCTATTTCAGTTCTGCTTGTATCACTTTATTAGAAGCATTTCTATAAATACAGTATCTCTGTTTGTGTGCATGAGACACCTTGCTTTAACTGCTGGCACAAGAGCTACATTTAGTCAACAATGACGGACAAGAAATAACACTATTACAAGTTGTGTGAGAGGAGATTTTTGATGCATTAAATCACAAGAAAATACAACAGTACAGGCCATTGCAAGTATTGTCATTATTCATGTGCAGAAGTTAGATATTTAAAGTGGTAGAAAATATCAAAGTATTGACATAAACAGTTAGGGGTTGAATACACAATTCTTAACAATCTCATATAAGCATGTCTGAAAAACTATAAAACTACTTCTCTGATTACCATAGAGACACTGATGCTTACAAATTGTATTAAAGAGAAAATAAGAAGTTAAGTATAAAATATTAAAGGGGTCATCGGATGCAAAACTCACTTTTACATGTTGTTTGAACATTAATGTGTGTGGGCAGTTTAACAACCCAACAATGATAAAAATCCACCCAGTTGTATTTTCTTTAATCTTTAAAAGTAATATCCCCTTTTTAAAATCAGGTCATTCTCAGCTTCTTGTCGGCCACGATAGTTGATTGACATGAGCACCTTACCTAAGACCCCCCTCACCGAGCTGAAACAGTCCGACTAGTGATTGGAAGTTCTGATAATTTTATCTGATCGTTCAGCAAAATTAACAAATCTTTTTTTCAAGTCATTTCGTTCATTTTAGCAAAATATAATTAAAATGCTACGTGTTACTTTCCTAACACATCTACTGCTTACACAAATGTTGATCACACTACAAACAAGACAAACCTAAGAAACAGAAAAGATTAATTCATTGTTTACCTGGGTCTTTAGTCTACAATTAGCTCACCTTACCTCTATCTGTCCGGGTTCGAATCGTTCATTACGTGACAGCCCCATATAAGCTTAACCAATGCAGTCTGAGCCGGTAAGAGAATCGATTAGTTCATCTCTCGAGTCTTTGGGTTTGAGTCGTTCGTTCATCACGTGACAGCCTTTGAACTAATTCCAGTACAGAACCTATAGTATGTTGTGCAATTGCGCATGCGCGACTGAACGAATCACTCCCCAGAGCGACTCGTTCTTCCCGAGTCACATTAAAGATTCGTTCAAAATGAACAAATCGTTCAAGAACGACCCATCACTATGTCTGACTCCGATCGCCATTGTGTCAACTCAGGTGCAGGGGAAAACAAGCATGTGTGCGATAGAGGTGTTCTGTTGTTGGATGTAATAATGAACATAGCAGTAGTCATTTACTCCCGACATCTGAGCTGTTGAAGACGCAGAGGATAACGTTACTTTCGTTTTTAAAAGGAAAGCGCCAATTCCGATCTACATATGCGTTCGTGCGATGCAGCGTTCCTGATGCAGCTTCACCCACAGCAGAAATGAGTATAAGGGTTTTTTATGCATCTTTGCAAATGGCCTTTCTTAATAATGTGCTTATTGGCAAGTTTCACCGCTAAACGCAGCTAAATGCTGCTAAAGTAAACATTACGGCTCAGGCAGAGAGGGGCGGGGTGAGCAGAGCACATTTGCATTTAAAGGACCATGGAATAAAATGAGCTGATATTTTGCAGAGCTGATTTTGACAAGGTACAAGTTTTTTTTTTACACTACTATTGAGAATTTTTTACCAAGTATATTGTAGACTTTCCATTAAGACCCTAAAGAATCATATGAACTTGTGGAAAATGGGCATCCGATGACCCTTTAAGTAATAAATTAAAGTATCTGTGTATACAAAACTTCAGCCAGCGTCCAATCACGTTGTCCCATTTTACCCTGGAATGCAAGAAAAAAAGAGAATGTGAGTTTATATTAAATTACTAACTACTAAACTATTAAACGAGACATTCTGACCTGAACACTATGAATCTTCCACAATCTTTAAATGAGAAAACAATTAGGCCTATTGGTATTTATGAAAATAATGTCATGCTCAAGTAAAATTCACCTGTCCACAGTCCTGTTCCTCTCCAACACACATAGACACTTGACGCCAGTAAGAGTAGCAGATGCACACAGACAACAGGCAGCCACAGGATGATGCTGATGATCACTTAACCTAAATAAAGTTAGTGGTCACCTTTTTCCTCTTGTTTTAAGTCAAAATTAAATAAAAATAACAATTAAACGGCAATTAAATAAAAAAAATAATCTAGGGATTTAAATAAAACACCTTGATAGTCCAGTTTAGTGCACTGACTTTGCTGAATCTTATAGTCAATGCAGCAGTAGAGCATAAGATCAGTGTCAGTGATGTTCATCAGAAGCAGAGAGTGAGTGTTTGTGGATGAACTGAGAGCTCTTATCCGACCTGCATAACTGGGGTGAATATTAGAGGGCTCTAGTTTAGAATCTGGACCATAACCATATTCTAGTCTCAGAATTCTGACAAATGTTTGGTTTCCATTTGTAATGATCCAGGTAATCTCTCTATCATCTTTAATGCTACAGGAGAGTGTTGTGTTTTTCTCCTTGATGAACTTGAACTGATGCTCCTTCAGTGGCAATCATTAAGACACTAAAACCTGAAGATGAAACATGTGTATCAGCTGCTTGTTGCCGTAGGCTTGGCATCTCAACGCACGTTTTACGCACACAACCAATGTCCAGTCTTGCTTCCAATTCTAGTTTAAGTTCACTTTATTTAGCAACTATTTGGAAATACATACTTTCGATTGATAATGGTGAACACCTTAGCGTCCTGAAGTGCATGAGTGTGTGTGGTAAAAACTGTATGCGTTCCCTCTCTCAAGCCTGCTAACTCTACGTGAATGAAACACCGACTTAAAAACCCTATGTGCACATACTGCCCCCAAGTGGTAACAGCCCAAAATACATTCACATCAACACAGGTTTATACACACCGGCCCCATAATTGTTGGTGTGTAACTACAATTAATCTCTTAAATTATCAACGGAGTCAAAAATGGTGTATGTGTACTACTTCTTTGAGGATCAGTCCATTGTTTCTTCTAACAACAGGCAGATTTTGGAAACCAGTCTATCAAGTAATCCTGTTTTCGTCTTCAGTTGTACAGAGCGGACAAATCCCTTCTTATCAGGATATGTCTGAGTGATTTTGCCTAATGACCAGGAACCACGTGGAGCAGTTGGATCCATGATGACCACTATGTCGCCCACATTGAAGTTTCTATGTGGCTTCCTCCATTTTTGTCTTTCCTGTAACAGTGGAAGATATTCCCTTATCCACCATTTCCAAAACAAATCAGACAAATATTGGACTTATCGCCATCTACGTCTGATATACAAATCATCCTTTCGGAAAAGTCCTGGAGGAAGAAATGGTTTTGATCTCAACAGCAAGATATGATTCGGCGTGAGTGCTTCCAAGTCATTCGGATCATCAGAAAGCTTTGTGATGGGACGGTCATTAAGAATAGCTTCAGCTTCACAAAGAATAGTGTGAAAGCCCTCATCATCCAAGCATTGTTGTCGAAGTGTGGAGTGCAACACCTTCTTTACAAGACGAATGAGCCTCTCCCACACGCCTCCATGATGTGATCCTGCGGGAGTGTTAAAGGTCCATTTTATTCCTTCTGATAGAAAGGTACGCTGAATTTCATCATGATCCAAACTTTTCAAAGCATTTCTAAGCTCTTTCTCTGCTCCAGTAAAATTAGTGCCGTTATCAGATCTTAACTGCAGTACTTGGCCACGATGGCACATAAAACGACGAATGCAATTTATGCAGGAATCTGTATCCAGAGAGTAGGCTACTTCAAGGTGTACTGCTCGACTGGCCATACAGGTAAACAAAACTCCATATCTTTTAACAACACTGCGACCTCTCTTCACATCAACAGGTCCAAAGTAATCCACACCAGTGTTGGAAAAGGGAGGAAAATCTGACATGATCCTTTTCTTTGGCAAGTCAGCCATTTTTTGTTCCCCAAATTTGCCTTGAAAACGTCGACACACAACACACTTAGAGATTACTTTTCTACAAGCAGAGTTTGCATTGATAATCCAGTATCTCTTTCGTAAAGTTGACAACATGTGGTTTCTCCCCGCATGACCCAGTTGTCTATGAACATGTTGCATGATAAGTTTGGATACATTATGTTCTTTCGGTAGAATAATTGGTCTTTTTGTCTCCTCGGGCATTGCTGCTCTATTAAGTCTTCCACCCACTCGAAGTAAACCATCCATCAATACTGGATTACTACACCTTTTAACTCCAGATGTTCCACTTTGCAAAGAAGAAATTTCTTGTTTGAATGCTTCAAGTTGAGAAAATCCAATAATTGCTGATTCTGCTCGAGAAAGATCATCTGGTGTGAGACTTTGACCATAGAATCCAGTTTGAAACCTTCTCATTTCCTCTTTAACTTTGTCCTGTTCTACTGTAGAATTGTTTGTTCCAAAAGTAAATGAGGACTGAATGTATTTTCTGTGTTGCTTAAGCTTCAAAAGAACATCTTTAAACTTTAGAATCCATGCCACTGCCGTTTTCAGTTTTGTCCAATCAGAAAAGTAGTTCAAAAGTTGATGAGTAGCACTGTCAGAACAGTTTGAAATGACAGCATTTACCACTGTATCTTTTTTTACCTCGGGATCATTCATCAAGGCTCGGTCAAAAGAGGATAGTGTCCATTCTTCTGAAGCTTCTAACAGAAAATCTGGACCCTGTATCCATCTGCTGGATTTCAAGAAGTTTTCAATAGACATGCCTCTAGAGGCATCATCAGCAGGATTCAATTTTGTACCAATATGTCTCCACTGTACAACCTCTGTTGCATCCCTGATGACCGATACTCTATTTGCTACAAATGTATGAAACCTTTTGGCATCACTGGCAATATACTTCAGTACAGTTTGGCTGTCCGTCCAAAACACTGACTTTTCTAGATCCAGTTGAAGTTCCTTCTAAAGCATCTTGTCAATTCTGACTGCTAAAACAGCAGCTGCAAGTTCAAGTCTTGGTATAGTTATTTGTTTCAAAGGAGCAACTCTAGATTTTCCAAGCATAAAGGAAAGGCTCACCCTTTTAGTTTCATCTTCCAGACGCAAGTAGGAAACAGTTCCATAACCACATTGACTTGCATCTGAAAAGTGATGCAACTGAGCTGTCCTGATCATTCCAAAATCCTCTGACTTGATACATCTGTCAACTTTCATCATGGCTACCTTGTTGAGATCTTGCAGCCACTCAGACCATTGATGTGAAAGGGTTTGTGGCATTTCGCTATCCCATCCGATGTTTCTTTTGCACAATTCCTGTAACAGCAACTTGGAAGGAAGTATTAGAGGGGAAAGAAATCCCAAGGGATCATAAATAGAACTCACCACCGACAAAATGCCTCGTCTTGTGTGTGGTCTTTCACTTACAGCAATCTTGAACATGAATGCATCAAATTCCACACACCAATGCAACCCAAGCGCTCTTTCTACAGGTAGATTGTCTTTATCCAGGTTGAGATCTTTCGTTGATTTTGACAGACACTCTTCTGGAATATTTGCTAACACCTTACGGCTATTACTTATCCATTTGTATAACTGCAATCCTCCTTTGGAACAGACTGCAGTTAAGTCTTTGACCATTTGAAGTGCCTCCCCTTCTGTGGGAACAGATAATATACAGACATCTACATAAAAGTTATGCAGGATAGAATTTAAGACTTTAATTGGAAAGCAATCCTTGTAATTTTCTGCAAGTTTTCTCAAAGCAAAATTGCTGCAGGTTGGTGATGAAATAGCTCCAAACAGATGGACTTTCATTCGGTATTCTTTGAAGCTTTGCGTGATATCACTGTTGGGCCACCATAGAAAACGAAGAAAATCCACATCCTTCTGTGACACCTTTACTTGGTGGAACATGGCCTGAATGTCTGCCATCAAAGTCACATGTTCTTGTCTAAACCTGGTCAAAACACCCAACAATGTGTTGGTGAGATTTGGGCCTTGTAGCAATTGTGATTTTAAGGACACTCCTTTGAAAAATGCACTGCAATCAAAGACAACTCTAATGGTCTTCTTTTTAGGATGGTATACTCCATGATGTGGGATATACCACACCTTACCATCATCTCGAAATAACTGCTCTTGTGGTACTGCTTCAGCATACCCCTTATCGATAACATCAGCAAGAAAGGTGGCGTACTCCTCTTTAAATTCCTGGTTACGACTGAACTTCCTTTTCAAGCCCTTCAAGCGTTGTTCTGCAAGGCACCTATTATTAGGCATGATGACATCATTCTTTCTGAAGGGCAGGTCGATACAATAGTGACCATTTTCGATGCTAATTGACTGTTCCATTATCTCCATAAACCTTTGATCTTCTCTAGACATTTTGAAATCATCCTCTGAAGATTTCTCCCCGAAATCATGATTGTATTGAGCAACCAATAGTTCTTCCAGCTTGGTAACAGAAATCATATTAGCAGTGACTGACTGAAAGCCAATCTTCTGTCTATCATTTGCTTCCTTCACAAAACCGTTTATGACCCATCCCAATAGGGTCTTGATGGCATAGGGTCCTTGACCTTCACTATTGATGATCTTCCATGGTTCTAAGAGTTTTGGAGCATTTGTGCCAATTAACAATTCAACTTCAGCATCCAGTTTTGGAATTCTGACATCATCCAAATACTTCCATTTCCTTAGATCTTCTGGATCAAGCACATTATCTTTACTTACAGGTATTGTCTTCTGAGTAAAGACTTCTGGCAAATCCATGAATTTACCTTCAGATACTCCTGATATCTCCAGTCCAGTGAGCACAGATGTATTTACTACATTTTCGTGCCCCATTGTTCGAAGCAATATGCACTTCTTTCTTCCAGTCATGTTCAGCTTCCGCATAAGCCCTTCGGTACAAAAAGTGGCGGTGCTCCCTGGATCCAAGAAAGCATATGTTGTTACTGTAAAATCTCCAAGCTTAGATTTTACATGCACAGGCACAATGGACAAAGAACAATCCTGTTCTCCGGCCCCAATATGAGCATAGGTCTGCACCAGAGCATTACTAACTTGCTTCTCCTCAATGGGTTTACCCTTAGCTGAAATATGCAGTATAGTAGGATGCTTCTGACTACACATGCTACAAATCTGACCATTCGTACAGTGTTTGCTAAGGTGTCCAAATTTTAAACAAGCAAAGCAAATTCCATGATTTTTCAAGAAATCTATCTTTTGTCTGTGAGTCATTTTCTGAATCTCAGGGCACTTCTCCAAGACATGAGTTTTTTACATGCATAACAGGATGAAAAACTGTCCTGTGATGAGTTGACTTTAGACTGAAACCTTTCAACAGTGTTGACTACAGCAACTGTAGCTGAATTTCGCCCCCTACCACTGTAAGGTACAGACTTGACTTTGGCTTTGTGGGATATAGGTGCTTGTGTGTCTTTAATATCTCCAAAGAGAGGATCAGTGAGAATTTTAACCTGATGTTCAATGAAGTCCACCATATCTGTCAACTTAAGCCTACAACCATTACGTTCTTGCAATTCACAAGCTGTGGTTCTCCATTTCTCCCTAAGTCGATAAGGCAGTTTCATCATGACATCCTTAAGGTTCGATGATACATTAATCTCATCCATATACTGCAAGTTTACCATTACATTGCAGTACCCTCTCAGAAACAAAGCATATGCTTGCAAACCACTAATGTCATCAGGTTTTATTACAGGCCAGTTCAAAGCCTTTTCCATGTAGGCTGCAGTAATTTTTAACTCATGACCAAAGTGTTCCTTCAACAAATTCTTGGCTTTACGGAATCCTTGTTCTGCTGACATATGATGGCAACTTCTGACCAACTCTCTGGGTTGTCCTCTAGTGTACTGTTCTAAATAATACAAACAATCCTGTGCATTTGTGGTCTTTCTTTCAATTCCATGCTCAAAGGCTTGAATGAAGGCAGCAAACTGTAAGGGATCTCCATCAAAGATTGGAATTACTCGAGGAGGTAAAGAAGCCATGTCCCCCCTGTGCACAAGCTGAGCTGTTATATTTGCCTGTTGCTGCATGATGTTATACAAAATACTTTGTCCTGTATCAGTTTGTGGATGGACATGAGATTGCAAAGAATGATCTTGTAATTGGGAATGAGAGACTGGATTATTTTGAACAGCAGCTGTGCCATCCTGTATGCCTGCAGCTTGTTGTGTAGTTGTACAGTGCATAGCAACTTGAGTTGAATTACCAGGAAGATGTACTTGTAAATCAGGTTTCGATGAGTGTAATTTTTTACTCTTTGAGTCATCAGATGATGCCTTTTTGCTGCTTCCAACATCACTGGCTTTTAAAACTGACAACTTTGCATCTGTGGCTGCTATTTTTGCATTCATCATGAGTTGTTCCTTTTGTCTCTTGAGTCTTTCACTTTGAATGCGAAGTATTTCTTCTTCCTCTTCTAAAGTATGTCTCTTCTCCATAGCAGCAGCATGTTGTAGTAATGCAGCCCTTTCTGCCATTGCTTTTATCCGTGCAGAAAAAGTCGAACTTGAAGTACTTGACGTTTCTGACACTTTACTACGTTGGGATTGTTTTGTAGACACATTTGAAATACTGTCATCAGGTCCTATTTCACTGCTTACTGCAGATGAAGCATCACAGGCTTTATCCACACTCCACGACTTTCCAGCATCAGACAACCATTCTGTGATTTCCTTTTGAAAACGTAGATTTTCAGCCATTTTAGCATTGAACCATTTGGTTTGCTTATCAAACTCATCCTGAGGTATTGGCATTTCCACAATTGAATTATGCAAATCTTCAGCTTCTTCACAATATTTGACAAACTTCTTCATTTGCTTTTCAACATTTGGTACAGTTTCACTTGTGGTTTTAAGAGAAATGATATCATTCACCTTTTGTTTGATTTTGTTTACTTGACTCAACTTCTGTTTTCTAGACTTTTGCAAATTTTCAAAGAGCAACGCAACCCCCTTTGCAGTCATTTTTCTCACTCTCTTTTGCGACACATTTTCATTAACAGCACCATTATCATTTGCAACATTTTCCGTAACAACCTTTCCAGCAGCCATTTCACAACCGGATTCTTCCTTTCCATCCATGAACAACACAGCCAGCACAAACTATCATGCATTTCACAGCATGTCTCCGTTTGATCTAAAACTTCACATTCCATTACATGAAGCCTTTAAACAACATAAACAGCACCCACCGGTCTTCCTTGTTGTCCGCCCGTGTCAGCGTTGCAAACTCAATCACAGCAAGCAGGTTCCTTCAATCCTCGCTCACTTTCCACATTTGGCGTTTATACGGAAATCCACTCCAATAGCGATCCACGTATAATCCATTCAAGCCCCTCAGCAATCCAACGGGAAATAAGTTTTTACTAATGTATCAGCAGCTTGTTGCTGTAGGCTTGGCATCTCAACGCACGTTTTACGCACACAACCAATGTCCAGTCTTGCTTCCAATTCTAGTTTAAGTTCACTTTATTTAGCATAATGGAAATACATACTTGCGATTGATAATGGTGAACACCTTAGCGTCCTGAAGTGCATGAGTGTGTGTGGTAAAAACTGTATGCGTTCCCTCTCTCAAGCCTGCTAACTCTACGTGAATGAAACACCGACTTAAAAACCTTATGTGCACATACTGCCCCCAAGTGGTAACAGCCCAAAATGCATTCACATCAACGCATAGGCTCCTACAACATGATTTTAAAAAAAAATCATGGTGATTGTGGACATTTATTCACTTAAGCATTTTAAGCACAAGCATTTTATCATACAAAAGTCAATAATATTCACAAAATTAGTCAAATAAAAGCATTTGCATTTCTATATTGGCTTCTCAAACATCATTCCACGTACTTACATATAAATAGTCTTAGGATCATGTTTATGTTCTGATCTTTCTTTGTGCTCTGTAGCCAAATAGAATGAAACATCATCACATCACTGAATGATCATCCACATAAATTCTGCAGAAATGCTGATATTTTTGACCATTTTTAGTATGTGTTTTTGTCCAGAATATTTTATAATCAAAATAATATGGATTCTTTTCTGAAGAACAGCGGGCATTTTAACTGTTCAGACCAAACAAGTGACTCATGAACAACTATCGAGAAACAGCAAAAACACAGCTGTGGATCATTCAGGTTAGAACACAGTATTAGGATTCATATGGAAACTTTTGAACATGGGTTATTTTTATGAATGCAACTTTTTTTCTCTTGTGGATTATATGTAAATGTTTTTTATGTGAAATATATTATTTAGGTCAGTACTCAATTAAAAAAGACACTCAAGAGTCCATCTTAACAGCACAAAGGGAATATTTTTGTAAATATTATTTCATTACTATATTTACAAAAAATATTGTCTTTGTGCTGTTCTTACACTTGGTGAGATGTGACAAATTAATTGTTGCAAAGAGCATCTAAAGAGCACTGACTTATGGTCTGTATTCATATTTTTTATTTATATAATAACCCCCATTAAAGAGGTAATTGTGGTAAAGCTCTGTATGACACTGCTAAGACTTTGTAAGGCAAACATTACCTCCTGCGGAAGTCTCAGTCATGTCAGTGTTTTCTTGGTAAGTACATGGATTTCCTGATACAGGAACTCAGGGGCTTTAACACATTTTTTAACAGCAAGACCACATCTTCTCCAAATATGTTTTTGTTGAGATACATTATTAACATTAGCATATAAAAAAAATCAAATAGTGAAAGTAACCTTAAGGAAAGACTGCAATGTGTACAAATCACAAAAACATATCTTTCCACAGAGATCAGTGTTTATCATACTTGCTTGCTGACACAGCAGAGGGAGAGTTGCTACTGGAGACAAGAAAAGTAAGTGTATGTTTGAAAAGAATGCCTAATTTATAAAGTCTTAGTGGTGCTTTATTATAGAATTTTGATTGAAATTAATTCGGATCAATAAACATTTTACCTGAAACATTTAATGCATCACGCAAGCATTCAGTTGAATCATTATCAACCTTTGCTTTTTTGTTCTCTGTGGCCATTGTCATTGATCTGTTATGAACTTCACCACAACAACCACTTTATAAGATATCTGTTCTTGCTTTGAAAATTGACATTTTTCAATGAACTCAGCTTAACTTGTTTTGTAAATTTGAATAGAAAATTATGAATTGTACCTAAAGATTGAGGCTGAATCTGATTATTTAAGGCAATAGTTTATAACTTAATAGCTTAATGACATTAGAATTACATGATGGCATAAGCAACGTCATTATTGTATTGTAGTTATCCATATTTAATATTTTTTTATTTCAAAAGAAAGGACCATATCAGTCATATCACAGTAAGTTGATTTTGAAGACCAAGGAAATTGTTACCCTCCTAAAACTATACCCTCAACAACTACATCAACTTTTTTTTAGTATAATTAAAAGGATAGCTCATCCAAAACTAAAAATTGTCATCATTTACTCACCCTCATATGACTTTCAACCTCATAAACAACTGCAAACAACCTAGAGACACTGATCCTGTTCATTCATTTGTATTGCTGTGTGTGTCTTTTCCTATAAGGATCATTTCCTATTGGTGAGTCAATGGCTTCTATGACGTTATAAAAATTAAAAGAGGAAAACACCACAAGTGGCTTTCAGTCTGCTTGCAACCACAGAGAGAGAAGCCCAGAGAAAATGATGCTGAGAGAACTGATAAGTAAGCATGCCAAATGTTTTATGCATCATCCTTTTGCTATATAGATGTATCCTATGTGTTTACTAATATGAGTGCATTTAACAGTGTCTGTTTTTCTGTGCATGATGGATTGAAATTATATGGACAAAATTATCATTTCTTATCAAATTCTTTTTTTTCTGACCTTTTCTTCAAAAGTATTAAGAGAGAGATCGACTGAGTTAACGATGTTATACTGTGGTATCATAAAGAATCTTGCTTAGAATAAGATTTGGATTGATAGTAACTGATTTACAGATTATCTGTCTCGCTTGATTATCACACTGAACACATACAGTACAAGTTTGCAGTAAGAAATGATTATACTTCTGAAGAATATAAAAAAAAATCAATTTGAGACTGTGAATGTGTTCTCTTGGTAAGCTTGAAGCTGCTGTGGGTATTTATAACTACACAAAAAGGGTCCAAAAAATGCATGTGATCTTTTCTAAAAAAAGATTTTCTGTCCCACTGAGAAATGGAAATGAAAACCTTTTCCTGAGGTTTGTTCAAAAGGATGTTAGGTGGACACTAAGTATTCTGTCATTTCTAAATCATAAATGTGAAGAGTATTGCGTTCAATAAGCACTGCTATGGTCACTGTGACTAATGTTGATTTTAGTATATTATAGTACATGGGTTTGTATTGTCGATTGGTGTGATTAGTGTGCTGCGAAATATAGCTAAACTCAAATCCGTCTTATCTTTCAGTGATCTAGAGAAAGTAATTTATGCCTTTATTCCTTTATTACTTCTTGATAATTGTAATGCCTTGTACCTGTAAGGGTGCAAGTCAGTCTTCGCTTTCACGTCCTTAGCGGGTACAAAATGCTGCAGCAAGGTTGCTGACTAACACAAAAAAAAGGGATTATATATTCCTTATTCTGGCCTCTTTACACTGGCTACCTGTTAATTTTAGGATAAAGTAGGTGCTTTTGTACACTTTTATAGCTGTACACGCACTGCATCTTAAGAATTATTTGTTTGATGAGGCCTTTGCTGCTTTGTGAAGACTTTTGGTTCAGATTAGTTCCATTTATATTTGTTTGTTGTTATTGTTTTATTTTATTTTATTATACTTTATTTTCTTGATTTGTTTTTATGATCTCTCTCTTTGTATTTTATCTTGTCATTAATGTAATTGTACAGCACCTTGGTACGTTCTATTCTATTTCTATTTTATCTATTTGTTTATATATATATATATATATATATATATATATATATATATATATATATATATATATATATATATATATATACACACACTTGACCTAAAAACTAGCATTCTCTATTCTTTTTTCTTTTGTATCTACTTCTTTTCATTTTTATTTGTTTTAAAAAATTACCCTTTAATGTATTCTTTTAATAATCTTTTGACTTGTTTTTTTTTTTTTTGTTTGTTTTTTTTTACCACTGGCATTCACTGGTTTTTTTTTTTTCTATTCTGTCTTGTTTTCTTTTTATTTATTTATTTTTTTAAACACGAGACTTGTCATAGCACTTACATATTATGTTCTTTTGTTGGTTTTGATTGCTTCTATTGTCCTCATTTGTAAGTAGCTTTTGATAAATGCAAATGCTTAATGACTAAATGTAAATATAAATGTAGATATTAATGTTTCAATTGCAAAGTCAAAGATGAATAAGTGAAGAAAGCCAGTTCATGTCATGTCATAATACTTGCTTTTGTTTCATCTTCAGGTTTCAGTGTCTTAATGATTGTCACTGAAGGATCATCAGTGAAAGTTCTTCCAGGAGGAAACACAACACTCTCCTGTAGCATTAAAGATGATAAAGAGACTACCTGGATCGTTACAAATGGAAACCAAACATTTGTCAGAATTATGAGACTGCAATATGGTTATGGTCCAGAAACTAAATTACAGCCCTCTAATATTCACCCCAGTTATGCAGGTCGTATAAAAGCTCTCAGTTCATCCATAAACACTCACTCTCTGCTTCTGATCAACATCACTGACACTGATCTTGTGCTCTACTGCTGCACTGACTATAAGATTGAGCAAACTCAATGCACAAAGCTGGACTATGAAGGTATGCATGCATTTCAGACAATCCTATGAATAACATAATCATAGGCCTACAGATATGAAATGTTTATGTGTTTAAACTGAACTGACAATTCAGATCCTAAAACCATGCCATATTTTCTATATCCTGATGTAGAGCAAAATAATGCAGAACAGAAAACAAAAGCTATTGGGAATTATATCATAACCACAATATGTCTGCCTGTGATCTGTGTTCTTCTATTACTCTCACTGATGTCAAATGTGTGTATGTGCTGGAGAATAAAAAGACCAAAAAAAGGTTAGCAGTGCATAGTACAATTTATACATTTCTAAATTTTAACTGCTCAAATGTATACAAATTATAAAATTAATGTTATTTTCTCTTCTTTTTCTCATTTTTTTTTTCAGATGACTTTTCAAAGGAATCAATGACACTGCCTAAAATTACACAGGACAAGCAGGTATACTTCTAAAGAAGTCTAATTCAACATATATTCCACAAGAGAAAATGACAGTTTGATTTATAAAAATTACCCTAGTCAAAAGTTTACACATGCTTGATTATTAATACTGTGTTGTTACCAGAATGATCCACAGCTGTTTTTTTTTTTTTTGTTTTTTTTTGTGATAGTTGTTTATTAGTCCCTTTTTTGTCCTGAACAGTTAAACTGCCTGCTGTTCTTTAGAAAAAAACTTCAGATCCCACAAATTCTTCGGTTTTTACAGAAGGTTCAAATGCTCACTGATGCTTCAGAAGGAAACGATGCATTAAGAGCCTCATGAACAACTATTACAAAAAAAAAAAAAAAAGAAAAACAGCTGTAGATCATTCAGGTATAACAACACAGTATTAAGAATCAAGCGTATGGAAACTTTTGAACATTTTTAAATATCATATATTTTTAACTATTATTTTCTCTTGTGGATTATATGTAAACATCTTTTATGTGAAATGTCTTATTCAGGTCAGTACTAAATAAAAAAATAACATGCATTTTGTATGATCCCTCGTATTTTGGTAAAATAATTCACATTTTTCTGATTCTGCAAGCTGTATGGAAACATTTGACTTCAGCTGTGTTATTTTTTTGTTATCAAATGTAAATGTACACTTACCTCTACTGTTTCAGGGGAATGAAGCTGGTGAAATTACATATGCATCTGTAAATATAAAGAAAGTACAAAGAAACAGAGGACAACATCATCCCACACAGGACACGGTATATGCACGCATTAAATAAAAAGAAATGCATTTCCAGAATCTGTTCCAGAGTCTTTTTTTATTTTGTACAGAATAAATAAATCCTACATAACAAATGCTTGATATATCATGTTTTATTATTTGGTACTTCAGTATACAAATAACAGAGGAACATTATTTTTTACAAAACAAATTGTTCTTCTGCTGCCATTCTCTAATAAGGAATTTAATAACAACCTGAACATTTTATTTAATGTGACATATTGCCTAGAGATCTTTTTGACAAAGTAATGGTTATGGCAGTACTACTATAATAATTCCATGTAGGATCAAGTCAAGTCAAGTCAAGTCAAATTTTATTTCTATAGCACATTTAAAAACAACAGAGTTGCGCCAAAGTGCTGTACAGAGCTACAGAGTGCAAATAAAAGCTTTTAGAATAGACAAGACAAAATACAATTAGGATGTATTGAAAAAAATAGTCTATGAAGACAAATTATTAATTATTTAGATTATAATTCAATAATTAAATAGCATCACTGTAAATCCACAGAATAATAACATTTTTGTTTATTTTAGAATACATCAGAATTTTAATATCATGCAGAATCAATCACAAACAGGATGGTCAAAAATTCAAGCATCAAAATGAATAATAAAAGCATTTTGTGTGGTAAAAGAGAACTATGAGCTGACGAAAGCCTGCTGTAAGAAGTTTATCTTTTTTTTTTTTTTTTTTTGCATTTTAATATGTCTTATATTTACGTCTCTTTACATATCTTTATTGTTTACCTTGCTTGCATAGTTAGACAGTCTGTAACCACCAGAGGGCATTGTTTAGTGAAGTCATTGTTTACAAAAACCGTTGACATAAATGTGATTTTACCTATACCAAGGTCCTGTTCGTTTATATTCTCATATCTTTACTGTCCATTTTGAATGTTTTTTTTTTTTTTAATTGATAAATTTACTTAAGCCAGAAATGTTCTTTTGCTATGGTTAAATAAATGTTTAGCAATATCTTTAAAAGATTTTAAAGTTTAAAAAGCAAAAGTTTAGCTTTTTTTATAAAGAGCATCATTTACATGACCACTTTATCTGCAAGTCAGAGCATGCAATAGAATAAGGGCTGCACATGCATGCATATAATCAGCCTGCATATTACAGCAACGCTTTGTACTTTGATTCTTTTCACATCTACTTCGCAAGGCTGTAACGCTTCGGTAAAGACAGTTCTTTGATTATAATACGCGTTCTCACTTAACACTGACCTTTATTCAGGTCACTGTCGGTTGCAGTGTGTAGTGAACACACACACAGTGAACACACACCCGGAGCAGTAGGCAGCTATTTTTTGCTGCAGTCGTGTAGTCGACTCTCTGTAGCAACGCTCGTCAAACCAATAGCTGCAATGCATTTAGTTATTTCCTCATAGGGGTAAGTAAAAGCGCGTGTACACTTTTGAGAACAGAAACAGGGAAGAGATCTACTGTCAACTGAGCTGACCACATGTCTGGACGAAATGCTGTGAGTATACAGCTTAATAGCCTACTTTTAGCGCAGAAGAGCTAGAATCTCCTGGAAAACTGTCAGACTGCGTGGAAAGTAAACAAATAAAGGAAATTATTTGAATACTCAACATGAACTGTAGCCTATTTATTACATCGATTCTACACAGTTGTATACATGTAAGGGGCATTTTACCTTTTGATTGAACAAATGTGTATTTGTGTATAGGGTTGGATTGGATGCACAAACAATGTGCCCCGCTTTTATTATGCTATTTTATGAGATTAGTGAGGTAATTTACACTAATTACTTTCAACAGTTGAGAATTGAGAGTTTCAATGTTCAGAAATTATTATTTCAAGAAATGTAAAGCATGTTGGCTGGTCTGTTTCGTTTTCATTGACAAAATATTTTAGTCATGGTCATGTTACGTGCTTCTCAGATGTTATAATATGCACCAGATAGGGCATGTTTTCGCATTTCATTTCCACTATTTTGGGGTAAATAAATAAAAAAGTAATGACAAAAATAACATATTTGTACTTTGTGAACTTAATGTGGAAAAATATAGCCTACTCTTAAGCCTATGTAAATTTGCAGAAACTGAGAAGTCAAAAAGTTTCAGATGGTGTCTCGCTCTCCTCTAGATAAATATTTTAAATTCCCTGTGCTTCGAAGGGACTTTAGACAGCATAAGGCTGTCAAGATTTTCACACAGCAACAGCTATTAATACGAAACCTGAAATCTGAAACGACTGGATGCATCTTTGGTTCACAATGGGGGGTTAATTTAAGATTATATTTCTATATGATTTCCCAAAATGACAATTAACTTTTTTTTTCTTTTCTTTTTTTTTTTCTTTCTTTTTTTTTTTTTTTTGACAAAATGACAGTTTTGGGAATGTACCTTTATGGTGTTTTTTTTTCAAGAGCATCATTATTTTTCCACAACAGTGGACTTTCCCCACAATTTACCTGCAAGTCAGAGCATGCAATAGAGTAAAGGCTGCATGCAGGTATATTTAGCCTACAGATTACAGCAACTGTTTGTATTTTGTATTGGCTGTACTTTCCACATCTATTTTGCAAGGCTGCAACGGTTCAGTGAAGACAGTTTTTTTTTTATTATAATAAGCGTTCTAACACTCTCAGCATACTGCATATGTAAAATAAATAATTTGATCAAATAGTAAACATATCATATAGTTTATCATGTTTCAAATAAAATAAAATAAATATATATTGTCAAAATTGTGAAAATGTTAAAAGAAGCAAACTCTCCCTGCAGTGAAGATAATTAAATTAAACCTAAACAAGACAAAAAAAAGATTAAAATGTCCAAACAAGCAAACAGATTTCCCCTGCAGTGAACAAAACCCTATTCACTGATAAAAATTAGTCCAGTAATATATAACTGGTTTTCTTGAACTGCTATGTTTCATAGATTTTCATAGATTTAAATGTATACATTTTACCTGTAGGTCAACAGACATGTTATGGATCCTCCTGCTGTTTTCTGTAAGCACAGCCAATGCAGGTAAGCACTTTATACACAAATAATGCAAGTCTTATTTCTTACAGAATTACCATAATTTAACATCTGTATCAAGTCGTATTTGTTGTTTCAAACAAGTAATGTAATTTTGCTTTGTTTTGTATTGAGGTGCCACAACTAACTGTAGGGGTGAAAACATTAGACTATCCTGTCTGGGCACACAGATTCAGAAAATCGAGGGCAACATGGAGATAAATGCCCTTTGGAAAAAAGATTCTGGTGAAAGAGTGATCTGGAAATATAACGGAGACAGCAAAAAAGGGGACACTTTCTTGAACAGGACAGTAGCGTTGAATGATGACTTGTCCCTTTCCATTGACAGATGTGATCAGTCAGATCAAGGCATATATATTCTCTGTATCAACGGAAAACCAAGCTGTGAGATTATGCTATTTGTCACAGGTATATAAAGCAGTTTTTAAATCAATATATTATTATTTTTATTACAAATATTGTATGTCATTAATTAAAGGTGTCATTTTAAAAAAATCTTATTTTTTGCAGACAAGCAATGCAAACCAAAAACAACCACAGGTTTGTTGAAAAATACTTTTTTAATTCACAGGGATGAAAACTAGTCTTTTTTTTAAGTAGTTACTTACTTTCTGTGCTTTTTAATGCTTTAGAATTGAGTGAACCTCATTAAACAAAATAGTTTTTATCTTCCCACAGAACAATCAGTTACAAGCACTGTATTTCCTCCGATGGCAAAACAAGGTACATAGCATTAGAAACAAATTATTCTTATGAGCTATCACTTTGCTTTCTCAGGGTCTTTACAATGTATGTTTTCCCCTCTTTCTGTCATAGATGGCAAAGATGATGAAAACCTGCCAACTGAAACTAGTACTTATATCACATGGGTTATTATTGCCTCCCTATGTTTGGTTGTGCTTGTGGTTGTATTGCTGTTCGTCCATGTTATCTGTACATGCATTGCAAAAAAAGAAACGTGTAAAAATGACAAGTCACAATCTGAATTGCTCCACACATGTAATATATAGAGTAACTATGCCAGTGCATGATTTTAAATTGAATGAGAACACAACAGTGTACCATAAGGATGAACATCTGTTCCAAAGTGTTAGACTCAGAAAAATAAACTTAAGATCAGCACAGAAACATTACACCCCAATATGCCTAAGCTATATCTACCCACTATTTTTTTGCATGTTGTGCAATTTTTCTTTTCCTTACTGTTTGTGGTTGTATTGTTTTTGTTTGGGGCCCCCAAGGGCCAATGATGAAAGCAAAGACAGTACATCTACAAAAAGTAAGGGAAAGAAAGTTTGCACAATACCAAACAAACGTCTGAGCAAAAATAGTTTAGAAATGTTGCCATTATGTATCTACCATTGTAGAGTTTTTTTTTTTTAAATGAAAACTGTAAGTATTTGTACATGCCTAACTCCATACAGTATATCATCTCTAACTGTGAAACATTTTTTAGAAACTGTTTTAGCTCTAAATGCCAAAGATCATCTAGAACTGAAGGCATATTATCTGTTCCCTTTACTAAAAAGTATCAAATCAAGCATATATCTTACATATTTATATTGTGAAAATGCCCTATTTTTCTACAGATTTTTTTTTTAAATAAAGAAAATAGTGACTATTGTTTTATCTTGTTTTACTTTACTCTAGCAGCACATTGCCTCTATGATTGGTGCCTGTCAATTATTTATTTAGTTATTTTTTAAATTGTTTATTTAGTTACATGCGGCTTGTTAAACCTGAAACTGATGAATGGCTTTACATGCAAGTTCCAGTCTACTGTAAATTATCAAACATTCCAAAAAGTCCAGCTTTTGTTATTTTCGTTTGTCAGTTCCTCGAACAACCAATGATTAACATGTTAAGGAAATAACTGATTTACTTCCTTATTATTGTGTCAGGCTGATGAGAAACAAAGATTTATTTCTTACAAATTTCCTTCTTATTCACTAAAACACTTTTCTTTATACCAGCCTGGTTTTAATGTTTATGCATAGATATTGGTACGTTAAATTTAGAAGCACAAAACAAACATTTTTTATTAATGCTAAAATGTACAATTCGAACATATTTCATATGGCTACGCATTTTTACCTTAACAACGTCAAATATTTAAAACACCCTATTTTTAAACTCCTTAACCTACCCCCCAAACCTAAACCTTGCTCATTTCTTTCACATTTTGTTTTGTTGCAGCATTATGTTAAACTGCTTTAAATTACTTTTTTTCCCCACATCAATCTACATCTCATACACCATAATGACAAAGCACAAAACAGGTTTGTAACAACTTTTTTAATTTATTAGAAATAAAAAAAAAAAAAACTGAAAATTGCATCATTTCTGGGACACTCGAAATTTAGCTCAGGAGCATTCATATTGCTTCTAGATGTTACTACACTTGGAGTGGAGTTAAACTGTGGCAAATTCATTTGAATGAGTATGATTTAGAAAGGCACACACCGCTCAGAAAAGGTCTGAAAATGCATATCAGAGCAAAAACCAAGTCCTGAGGTCAAGATAACTGCCTGTAGAGCTCAGTGACAGACTTGCGTTAAGGCAATGATCTAGGGAAGAGTTCAGAAAAAAATCTGCTGCATTGAAGGTTCACAGAAGCATGTAGCCTCCATTATCCATAATGGAAGACGATTGGAACTAGGACTCTAGAAAATGTCTGCCAGCTCCCATCCAAGCTGACAGAGCTTGAGAGGTGAAAAAGTGAGGCAAAGAATGGCAGATAATTGTGCAAAGCTTGTCACATCATACCCAAAATGACTTGAGGCTGTAAAGGTGCTTCAACTATGTACTGAGTTAAGGGTATGAATACTTATGCAATGCACTTATTTCAGTGTTTTATTTTTAACCCTCTGGGGTTCTTCCCCGACCAGTCACACTCAGGGCCCTCACGGTCAAAAGTGACCGGAGCCCTGAAATCATTATTTCCTTTTTTTCAGTAAAATCAATCAAATGTATTTCTGTTCAATAATATTTTTTCTTTTTTTCTGTCGTGTTTTGACAGAATTTTATGATAATAATTAATATTTATGCTACAATTATGATCTATTTTTTGCCATTGAATATAATAGAATTTTTTTTAATATATATAATTTTTATTCTTTTTTAATTAATGCTGTATTTTAGTTTAAAGTAGATACCTGGCCTATAGAAAATAATTTTTTGAAGTCGGATTTGTGCCATCTGGTGGCGTAGTTTTACCAGGCATATATCCTATTTTAACCACTAGATGGATGTAATGCTCTCTATAGAAGGATTTGTGAATTCTAGTTGTTTTTGCACATATTTGCCAATGCCTTTTCAGGTTGTGGATTTTATTATATAAAATTAGATTATCAAAGACTATTTTTTTATTATTTGCCAAGTTTTTTGTTTGTTTGATTGGTTTAACTGGTAATTTGAAGTGCCAGTTTTACTTTATAATACAGTCAAACCAGAACATTGCATTAGAAAGAGAAACAATGGAAAGCATTTTGTTACCCATTGTTTTAATTCTAACTGAATAAAAATGCCGTTCTTTCAGTCATACCATTTTTTTTATTTTGTAACCCTTTTATAATGAACATTTTGATTTAAATAATTTTTTGTAAAATTCAATAAACAATAACTCTTATTTAGCACAGGAATTATGAACAGCAACAGCATGGGCAACAAAATAACAGCAAAAGTATAATTATCAAACATTAAATGGAAAATAGAGAAATAAAAATATTTTAAATATCATCCTAACCCTATTTACATTTTATGTGCATTCTTTTTTTACATATTCAATGAACAGTAACTCTTATTCAAAAGGCAACAGCAATTATGAACATAAATCTAAAATAACAGAAAAGTATAACAATTGTCAAATAGTAAATAAAAAAATAGAGGGAAAAAAAGTTTGTTTTAAATATCATTCTTACTATAATTACATATTATTTACATACTAATTGTGATTACAGATCAGGTTGTGACAAATCACAACAGAGTGTCTCCATATAGCACTTTGAGCAAATGATGCTTGTTTTGAAATCTTTTTTCCGTGTGTGTGTGTGTGTGTGTGTGACATGGTGTGTGACTTTTGGATTTTGGATCCAATGTCTCCCTTTTATTTGATTCATAGTCTCACATTCCTCTGTTACAGTCTCACCAATCTCATATTTCCCTGTGTGTGTGTGTGTGTGTGTGTGTGTGTGTGTGTGTGTGTGTGTGTGTGTGTGTGTGTGTGTGTGTGTGTGTCTATTTTGGAACTCTGATGGCTTACAGTCTCATGCTTTCATTGCTGTGTGCTTTATTTCTTACATTGATTGCCTCTATTTCACACATTTCCCAAAATTAGCTTTTGAAATGACACACATTCATTTGTGTGTGCGTGTGTTTTTGTGTGTATAAGTGTGTGTGTGTGTGAGTGTTTTGTAGTGTTTTGCACTCTTGATGTTTTAGAGAGTCACCCCTTCACAGTTGTGTGCTTTTTTTCTGGATTGTGGCTGATTTGTAGATTGTATGCACAAAAAAACTCTGTATTTTCATATTTTTGCCAATTTCCCATTCATTTCCTATGGCCGGTCATTTTGACCCGAAGACCCCGAGTGTGACTATTTTTTTTACGACCACTTAGACTTTTCCAATCCTGTCCCCATTTTTTTTGTGTGTTCATATACCAAGTACCATAAAAGTCACCAGGTTTCATACCATTCCGATGAAGCTACGATTTTTAAAAAAATTTTATTTAAAAAATTCCGGTCAAAAGTGACCGAAGAACCCCAGAGGGTTAATAAATTTGTAAAATTTGCAAATCTGGTTTTTGCTTTGTCATTATTATGGTGTATGGAGTGTAAACTGATGTGGGGAAAAACCAATTTAAAGCAGCTTAACAATGCTGCAACAAAACGTGAAAAAAATGAAGGGGTATGAATACTTTTGCAAGGCACTATAAAAAGATATCAAACATAATTGACTGAAATATGCAGGGAAATGTCAAAGTACATTACATTACAAGTAATGACTAAACTATTGCAAAAATGTTACTCATTTAAGAGCTTATGTAGGCTATTCTTCGAAACGAACTGGCAGCAGAAATCACACAGGACAGAACGAAATGTTATTATTTCATATTACAAAAATAAGTAGGCCTAAACAATTTAATAATGCAATTGAAAACACAATGGCACTTATATGGCAACTGAATACAATAATAGTAATATTTCAATATTATTAAGGATTCATTGTTCATAGTTGTTCATACGTAAAGGTGCCATCAATATGTCAGTATTGTGTAAATGTTCTGTATTGCGTAAATACATACAGATTTTCATGAGATCATGTTGCAAAAACACATCTTGAAAAACTGAACCATATGGCTAGCATTGATTCTACTTACACCAAACTAACATGCACACTTCAGTTGACAAACTGTATTTATTTATCCCCAATTTGAGCAAAACATTTGTAACACTTACCCGTAGGGATGTGCAATTAATCGCAATCGCAAAAAAATCGCGATTTAAGCACATGCGATTTCTAAACCGCACAAGGCTGCGATTTTATCTATCCCCCCAACGGCACCCCCCGCCCCCCTTGAACGTCAAATTCGTTTTATTTTCGATATAGCGCCAGATCACAATAGAAGTCATTTAAGGTTATCTTTCCTATAGAACAGGTCTATACATAGTTCTTTTATTAAACATACTAAATTGCCTTATGTTATTTATCTTATTTACACTAAGGCATGTCATTTCTGTCTCTTCATGGTCGCGCGTTTACAATGTCTCCAAGAAAATACGGACTGGATCGCGGACTCCATTCATAAAAACCTAATTTACTATAGCACGGAATGCCACGTAATTCGTCGATTTTTGGATTAATAAATCAAAAGTTGGTCTGTAACTTAATTCAAATCGCGATATGGACTAGTGTCTGTGAAAACTGAAATGCAAAAAGACCGTTTTAATATGAATCCTGCATGTTCCGTTTGCTTCTGTATGTTTGAATGGTGGAGACGCGTTTTATTTCTTTACTACATGCAGACTAAAGCACACGTGACGCTCCCGCTAATTTTTGGCATTTGCATCTCACATGAACAGATAAACTCAATCGCCAAATCGCTGCTGTGAGTGTCACTTTTACCGTTTCATTTGAGAAAACTAGCATCATATACAAACAGAAACTTCACGGCAACCTGTCAAAATAAAAGTACGGTTTAACATGAAGCAGAACAATATTAGTCCTGTATTACTTTTGTACAGTATGATGTAGGTGTTTATATATTCCTATTTAAATAATTTACATAAAACAATATATATGATAAAAAAAATATTACAACAAGATTAACCACTTAATTATTATTTAAACGTTTTAAACTGAATATAATTTTTCTTCCACACATTGATTTTAACAGTAAATTTCTGTTTGTTTGACAAAAATTAAAAGGTTTTTTTTTCATTTGATTAAAAATAAATAAAAGTTTATGCTTTTTCATTATCAGAAAAAGTAAAACACAAGAATTTCTAAAAAAAAAAAAGATTTTAGAACCTTAAAAATGTTAAAATAGAGAGTTTTGGACTTATTTTTCCACTGAAATGAATGTATTCGTTATTGCACAAAGTAGGCTAAAGTATCGGGAAAAAAAGTAAAATGGCTTATTTATTTTTTGTTGTCTGTTTTAAAGACAATTTTACTAAAGTTTTGTTTATTAAACTTAATACTATGTTATTTCATAGTGAAATGTTTTGTTATGCACTTCTTGTGCACTGAATACATTTAGAATGTATGTATGTAGCTTGTTTGAAAAAGCCAAAAAAAAAAATCGCAAATAAAATCGCAATCGCAATATTCTTTCAAAAAATCGCAATATGATTATTTTGTGCATATTGCACAGCCTTACTTACCCGCATTCATAATTCAGAAGTTTCTCTTCATTTTGCAGATGGTTCTTTATCATGAAGAAATGCTGGAAAAGCTTTATATCACTTTGGCAAAGCGATAAGGTATTCCTTAAAATTTGGTGGGCATCGTGGCCCATTTAGGATAGAATTGAACTTTATAAATCCCCTTTTCCATGCAAATATTGGAAAATTGTTAATACTCAGTGAACAAGCAAAAGGTGGAAGACTATAGCGAAAATAAAAGCCACAAGGTGATAAGACAAACATGACCCAGGTAAAAATAAAGTTGAATGCATTACAATACAACTCAAATGTAGTAAATGTGTAAAGGCAGCACATTCTTTTTTTTTTTTTTTACTAGTTCTAAAGTGATGTTTTGAAATTAGAAACTGAGGCTTATGCTGATCAACCGTCAAACTTTAATTATATAAACAAGAAAAAATCTGAACTTCAAAAAAAATGTTGCACAACTGTAATTTTGTAATTTTTTACATTTGCAATAAATGGTTAGCCAGCTTTACAGCATTAACAATGGGTGTCTCAACTGTACCATGGCACTGTTTTGACTGTACACCATATTGGGTACAGTTGGGTACTTTATTGTGAACCATAAACATGTAGTTAAGTATATCATATAAAAGGAATGTTAACAATTACAATACATTTTAAATGAATTATTTAATCTCTATGTGGGCAATACATTATGAATACATTTTTTTTTATATTTCCTATATATTATTCTTATATTTTAAATAATTTAGAAGTCAAATTTCTATTAATCTATCTATTCCCTTTAGGCCAGGGATGGAAGGCCTGTTGAGCCCTGCAGTTTAGCTTCACCTCTAAATAAACACACCTGATCCAGCAAATCAAGTCCTACAGGTTTATTTGAAAAGCAGGGTTGAAGAAACTGGAAATCTATTCCTATCCTAACCCATAAGAGGGGTTACTCTAGGTCAAAACAACAAGCTCAGAGCCCTCCCTCGGGCAGCACACAAAAATACACATGACTCTTACTCCATTTACTCTATTTACTTTATGTGTTAACTCGTGAAACTCTGCATGGCTTCAAATACCTTACGAAAATCATATGAAAACTTTGGTCTTACATAAAAATATTTACCTCAAATATTAAGATGGCCAATATATTGTTTATTCAACTACTGCAGTTTTGTGACAGCAATATCTTTTTATTTTTTATCTCAGGCTGATTATATAAAATGAAAAACAGCACAGCTATCACATTTGAACTTTGTAAAGGTTGCATGTTTCATGTTTCACTGCAACTACTGCACTGTCAGTACATTTAAAGTTATAACGTTATATTTCAGTCTGACCTAAAGTTACTTGTAAATAAAAAAATTTGTAAACTTTTTTTTAATAACTAAATATCCCTTTTACTTTCTAATGCTGGAGGCATTTCATTACAGGCTATCATGCCATTTCTCAGAACAGAACTGAAGCTTCCAATGTGGTTTCCTGTAAATCACATGACTCCTTGTGAAAAACAAATATACAAGTCACAAGACATTTCTCTTTTTTATTTCAGTGTTTGTTTTATTTGTTTCTTTTCAACATGTTATTTACACTGACTTTCAAGTATGTAGATGCACGTGCATATACGCTCAAGCCTATTATTTCAAATGCATATAAACAAGCCAAGATCTAAGCACATATAGAGAAATTTGGGGTTACAAAAAGAGGAAGAAACATTAACTGCAGATGTAGACTTGATGATATTTGTTTCTTAACTAGGTTTTTGACTGTTTTTATGAGTACCCTGAGATAAAGTATGTTTTTCTATGATATTGTTCAACCCAACAGGTTACACTATAATTACTGCACAGGTATAACATTTATTTTATTACTCTACACACAGTCTAAATACTTGACTAGGTAAAAAAGGTTACCGTAACTTTATGGAAGTTGTAAATAAACGGCTGCATGTATGCAATAATTTACAGGCCAACTGTTTTCGTTTGAAACGTTTTGACATGACACCCTACAACAGACAAACATACTTTTACTTTTAGATGAGGCATACATATTCCCCCCTAATTTTAATAAATTTTAAGGTATAAAAGGTCAATTTAAATAATAAAATCCTAAACAACAACAAACAGAAATAGTTAGAGGGCTGTCATGTCTGCCTTTCAAAATGTAACATTATAAGACTCAGACACAAGTTGTCCAACTGATGTAAGAAATGCATCAAACACTACAAAAAAATAATACTAATATGTTCATTTAAAAAAGTAATTCAGGAGGCCACATCTTAAATAAATAAATGCTTAAATTAAAAATTCTAATTTATTTAACTTGACCTTTTAAATTGCTAACATTACTCTGAGGAGTTCTGTTAAGATAATGCTGTTTTTAAATGCTTGAACTTAATATTGTGTGTAATGTAAACTTCTGCATTAATTGCTACTCCTATTGCTACTCCATCTGATCAGCTAATAATATTCACACTCACTGTTTGAAAGTACTCATTGAAATGATCATGCCATCATGCATGCCAATATTTTAACCATCCCTCAACATTAGTGACCAGCAAAATATCACTGTAGTGCACAATACAGTATGACCTAACACACATACTATGCTGCACTCTAGAGGCACATACTGCAAAGTACAAAAGTCACAGACTAAGATACCTATAATGAGATTAGGAGCTCATGTATACAACCCTGTAATTATATTAATGTAATAACGCGTATAATAAAAATAACCATAAATGCAGTCAAGTCACACTTCACGTCTAACGTCAGTTTGTAATTTCGAAAAATACAGACCACACTGCACACCAATGCTAGCCAACTGTTAGCATGCTATAAACTTAGCTTCAATCTAATTTTCCCCCACTGATAAACACCTTAAATCAGCCTAAAATGGTTTGTTGGTCATAAATTCTGCTATCTCAGTCTGATTAATTGGCTGGTTTTGATGGGGTTTTGACCGAATTCACAGCAAATTCATCTAACTTGTTAGTCGGGCTGGAACAACCCTCTTTTTTTGCCCTCTTTTTAATTGAAATGGCCAAATAAATAATAAACATCGTTATTGCTTGTATTGTAGCTATATACATTGCTATTTATTTAATATTATTCCTCACCGGGATCCTATTACTCCTGCTGATGACAGCCTCTTTCGAACGGTTTTTAAAGTCCAAAACATGCCTTTTACGCGTTCCTTGTTATTTATATGGGTGTGTTCCAGTCGTCCGCTGGTTCCCTGCAAGCAGCAAACTTCAAATAAACGTCGACATGAGGATCTTCTTAAGCGAAAATCCACTTAGCAGAGAACGTGCGTGCTGCTCATCCAAAATGCGCTACAAATAACTCAGAAAACAACACCGCTTTACAATACAGCGGAAGCCAAAAAAGGGCACGCACGTCACAAGCTAGAGCTTTGCGTAAGCTTTACGTCAGTACATCGTCAATGCAGCAGCAGATTTGAGAGTTTCACACCTGTAGTAAGTGTTTGTACAGTGTCAGTGGCTCCAAAGCTACATATATCTTTACAAAGACAACTACAATTACAATACAAAGTTGGTCAGTTGTAAACGCCCCACAGTCTGACAAAGCAATTTGCTTTATATTTACAGTAAAATCAAAGTACAGGCAATTTTAGCTTAAAATTAAAAAGAATATAATGAATTACATAATTATAATAGCCATTATAATATAGGCTATTTGAAAATATTGTTTGCGGATGCTAAATGGATAGCTAACTATCTACCTGATGCTAACTTGAGGTAATTTTTAAATTTAAAGTCCAAATATTTTTATTCAACCAACTAGAATACATTTAATGGAAAAACTAAAATTTAGATGTTCAGAACAGAGTAACTCAGTCATTCTTAAGAAGTGGGACAAAACAAAAATAATTTAAAAAAATAAAATAAAACGTACTCAAACAAATTAAACTACATTTATGTATCTTATATGTACTAAGCTACTGAACTATGCTTTGATACAACCTCCAACTTTTTTCTTTTTTTAACAATTTTATTTTTTTTACCTTGGACTGTGTAATCTAATTTCACCTTTAACTTTAACAGCATTAAAGATGTTTATGACATTTCAAAACATATTCTCATGTTAGCATACAGATTACACTTTCACATGTGACCAACAATTCCACAACAAATATGACATATCAAAATGAAATTTTATCAAAATATTCAACTAATGGAGGTGACAGAAGTGACAGAGTTGACACATCTAACGGTGGTGAAGAAAACCTGCATTTGTAGTCATTTTAACTATTAAATACATTGAATCAATCAATTACTGTATTAAAACATTGTTATTGTTTATAAAGCTTCTATTCAAGAGTCACATTTAAGTATTTTGATTTATCATTGGAACACAAAATCTTATGGTGGTGACATCTGATAGTGTTGTCAAATTTGGCATTTCTTTTCCAAAACAAATGGAGTTCATGTAGTAGCCATTTTTTTCTGTTAATGCTTTATGCTAATGGAACCTGCTTCAAAATAATAAAACTATCTAAATATTTAAAATAATTTCCTCAGAAATTGGAAGATGGCGTTGAAATATCATAGTTAACATTAGGATTTAAAATATTTTAAAACAAATTTAGCATGCTTATTCTGTGCATTCTTGCACTTTTTATACGAAATTATATTGAAATCATGAAATCATGTAATGCATTTAATTCAAATATAAGCAACCCATTTGCATTCTCAGTGGCGTGACTATCTTTCACAAGCTGATATACCAAAGCACATTACACCCATTAGTGGTTTATTGTGGTAAAGCACTTTATTAAATTATAAAGGACCATCGTGACTGATAGCAATGAAAAACAGGATGTGGTTAATAGCCACTGAACAGAATATTTTGCTAATACAAGTTTAGTAAATGTTCACTAAAGGTCTTCAGACACCCACAAGTAAATGCATCCAAAACATTTCTTAATCTCGTTTTGTTTCCGTTAATTTAATTAAGAGCGTTATGCTAATTACAACACAACTGCTTCTTGTCTTTTTTCATCAGGCCAGAATTTTTTAAGTTTAGTCTGAAAGAAGTGCCATTTGATGTCATATAATCACAACAAAATAATATCAAAGCTACAAGACAACAATACAGGTGATGCTAATCAAAACATGTGCGTAAGTTAAAGACTTTATACACAGTTGAAGAAAAGTTCATTCAAAAGTTCATTTCTAATTTTAACATATTCAATGCAATACAATTTAATAACAATATATTAGGTCTTGACAGCGATTACTTGATAGTCTGGATTATTGTGATTATGTAAGGAATAATTGATGACGGACCATTAGAAAACTTTCAAATCCATGCTGTTGCTTCCTCAATTGTGAGAAATGTCATGTAGTTTTTAAGTTGTTAATGGTCAGAACAGCGCTAACAACATTAGCGTGTATGCTAACGTGTGTGCAGACTGTATGTGTGTGCGTCTGTAAGGGAGAGAGAGTGGGATAAAAAGAGTATGTGCTTTTTGTACATAATAAAATGTAATATTGTGGCAAAAACATGGAAATAATCTGTTGTTTTTATCCTATTGTTTACTGTATTTATTTGTTTGGCCAGTGTCATTGTGGGTTTTGGTTATTTTGCTGTTTTAGGCTGTAAGGACCTTTGAAATAACTGAAATCCTGTAGCAAAGTCGTGATATATGTAATGCGGTCAAGTGTTGCCTGGAACTACGTTCGTCATGCGTTTCCCAGAAAATAATGCACACCTTAGAACGTTTGTCAGCCAATAAGATTCAAGCATTCAACCCCGTAGTATTATGCTGCATTCCAGGCAGGTTTTTGATCCCGTAAATCACGAGTTCAAACCACAACTCACGACTTTGTATCATTCCAGGCAAGTCAGGCCAAACTGCCTGGACGCATTTATTGTTTTTATATTATTATTAATTTGATTGCAACGTTATATTGTCCTAAACTCTATTTTTCCACCGTGTACCACTTGCATAAACACCAAACCCCTAGGGGCTGTCATTGTTGTTTCAGCAACCTCCCGCTCTCTCTGCTGAAACCAACACGGAAGTGACTTAAACTGCAATTCATCGATTGTCCACTAGAGACTGGCTGCAAAAGCGAGTCAATCCCATTGACTCCCCATGTTAAAATGCCCAATTTAAAAGCGGAAAAAAGTATGTTTACAGCCTGGTACAAAAAGTGGTTTTGGTCTATATAGCTAGTTTTGCCCTTCATGTCAACTGTGAGGGGGATGAATTTTTTTATAACTCATCCGTTTAAGTTATATAAAGCCTTAAAGTTCAGCATAATTAAGGGCGTGGTCACTTGAGTGACGGGGGATTGGCGCTGTTGTCACCACTGTCGTGCTAGGTGGGCGTGGTTTCAGCAACCAGCTCCACCCACGTCCCGCCTTTTTGCCCATTTTTGATTATCCGGGAGTGACGCGGTGACGCGATTCCAAGATGGCGATGGCCGACTCCTGCCCACTATAGGCTTCAAAATCGCTCTTCAGAAACCTACGGGTGACGTCACGGACACGACGTCCAGATTTTTTACAGTCTATGGTCGCGTCAAAGCTCAGAACTGGGAAGCGGGAAGGGTGGGAAGTCACGGATTTGACTGCCTTTCCAGTGTACTTTCACAGGTAGAAGGTTGGAAAAACACGGGTAAGGGGCTGCCTGGAACGTGGCATTAGTATTAGTAACGTGCATTAAGCCAATCAGAGTCTAGCAAAAGTCGATTCAGACAGACACGGCCTAATTGCACCTGCTCTGTGTGCTTTAGACCATGCGCTTAGATTGTTAAAACAGGGCTCAGTGTTTTACAGAGGTAGCTAGACTTTGCTTTAAACAAATTCACTGCCTGATCTGTTCGATTTGTGAACAATCCATGGTCAGAATTGGGCTAAACCACAGAGGACTAATACCTGCAGAGAGCTACGGTTCACATTCATCTCAATAGCAGCTAGTGGCAGATGCTTTCTCCATATATTACAGAGAAATTAATAAATAAGAAACACTTATAATGTCTATTTTACCTGTAAAAATCAGGCACTGGTGAATCATTTACTATAATAAAATGAAGTGCTTTTTGTTTGTTTTTGTTTTTTTAAAGAACAAATTAACTGTTGATTAAATTAATCAATTCAAACTATTGCCCTTTTAAAAAACATCATGCAATATATTAAAGACTACCAAACAGGTATAAACCTCATTTACATTTGCAAGATGTGACCATCTTTCCATGCATTGTTTTAGAAGTGATCACAGTCTGGATGGACCTACTTTGGTCAGATACCACAGCACATTTCCCCCATTAGTGGCTTATTGTGGTGAAGTGCTATATGTGGTTATAAATAATCATTGTGACTGATATCAGAGAAAACAGGATGTGGATAATGACCACTTAACAAAATACATGTCTAACATAAAAACTTTAGGACATGTTTACCAAGATGCCCACAAGAACAACATGCCATCCAAAAAAATACTGAAAACTTTTGAATTCTCTATTTCAGTTCTGCTTGTATCACTTTATTAGAGTGTCTCTGTTCAATGTGCGTGAAACACCATACTTTAACTGCTGGCACAAGTGCTACATTTAGTCAACAATCACCTACAGGAAATAACACTATCACACGTTGTGAGAGAGGAGCTTTTTGATGCATTGAATCACAACAAAATTCAAGAGTATAGGCCATTGCAAGTATTGTCATTATTCAAGTCCAGAAGTTAGATATTTTAAGTGGCAGAAAATATAAAGCATTGACATAAACAGTTAGGGGTTTAATACCCAATTTATAACAATCTAATATAATCATGTCTGAAATAAAGGGTCATAACATGACTTCTCTGATTACCACAGAGACACTTACAAATTGTATAAAAAAACATAATATGAAGGTAAGTGTATGAAGAAATTTTTAAATTATAAAATTAAGGTATCTGTGTATACAAAACTGTAGCCAGTGTCCAATCATCTTCTCCCATTTTTCCCTGGAAAGCAAAAAAAGAGAGAATGTGATAGTTTTATGCAGTAATTATAAACTACTAACTAACAAACTGAGATATTCTGACCTGGACATTATTGTGAAACCAGTCCTGATCCAGGTTATTAGTCTTTCCACTTCCTTTAAATGAGAAAGCAATTTTGAAAACATATTATTGAATACAACTTTGGTATTCAAGACAATAAAATCATGTTCAAGTAAAATCCACCTTTCCACAGTCCTGTTGCTCTCCAACACACATAGACACTTGACACCAGTAAGAATAGAAGAAGCACAGAAATGACAGGCAGCCATGGGATGTTATTGATGATCGCTGGATCATGACTGATAGTATCTGTATCCTGCTGATCCACATCTTCAGTGCTCACTTCTACATCACCTATAAATGATGAATATGTCAAAATTCTTTCTTCAAGGAAATTGATACTGAATTGAAAGCACTGATTGTTTACATGATCGTTTTAATGTACATAACATTATCTGAAACATATACCTTTATAGTCCAGCTTTGTGCAGTGAGATTGTTCAAGTGTGAAGTCCATGCAGCAGTAGAGCATTAGATCAGTGTCAGTGATGTTCATTAGAAGCAGAGAATGAGTGTTTATAGGAGAAATAAGTGCTGTTATCCGACCTGCATAACTGGGGTGAATATTGGAGGGCTCTGGTTTAAACTGACCTCCATATATATATTCTAGTTTCAGAATTCTAATAAATGTTTGGTTTCCATTCGTAATGATCCAATTAATTTCCGTGTCATTTTTAATGCTACAGGGGAGTGTTGTGTTTCCTCCTGGATGAACTTTCACTGATGATCCTTCAGTGACAATCATTAAGACACTGAAACCTGAAGATGAAACATTGTGGTGATTATGGATATTTGATCACTTAACAAATGCTTTTATCCAAAGCAACTTACAAGTGAGGAACATCATAAGCATTTTATCATTCAAGAGTCAATAACTTTCACAGAATTGGTCAAATAAAAGTATGTGCTTTTCTATATTTGCTTATCAAATATAATTTTATATACTCACATTTAAATAGTCTTAGGATCATGTTCTCATGCTCTTTCTTTGCATTTATTATGATAGGATCGTAGAGAGTACTATCAGGAAGTGAAGGGGGAGAGAAAGAGAGACGGGCATGATTAGAAAAGGTGCTCAAGCTGGGACTTGAATTCAGGACACTAAATGCTGATTTTTTACATTTACCCACTGACAAAGAAATGATCAGTGTATAGTTTTAATGGTAGGTTTATTTTAACAGTGAGAAACAGAATAACAACAAAAAATCCAGAAAACGCATTTCAAAAAAGTTATACATTGATTTGCATTTTAATGAGTGAAATAAGTATTTGATCCCCTATCAATCAGCAAGATTTCTGGCACCCATGTGTCTTTTATACAGGTAACTAGCTGAGATTAGGAGCACTCTCTGAAAGGGAGCTGTCCAAGGATGTTAGAGACAAGATTGTAGACTTACACAAGGCTGGAATGGGCTACAAAACCATCGCCAAACAGCTTGGCAAGAAGGTGACAACAGTTTGTGCGATTATTCGCAAATGGAAGAAACACAAAATAACTGTCAATCTCCCTCGGTCTGGAGCTCCATGCAAGATCTCACCTCATGGAGTTTCAGTAATCATGAGAATGGTGAGGAATCAACTCAGAACTACACAGGAGGATCTTTTAAATGATTTCAATACAGCTGGGACCATAGTCACCAAGAAAACAATTGGTAACACACTATGCCGTGAAGGACTGAAATACTGCAGCGCCTGCAATGTCCCCTAGCCCAAGAAAGCAAATGCACAGGCCCGTCTGAAGTTTGCCAATGAACATCTGAATGATTCACTGGGTACAAGTGCTGTGGTCAGATGAGACCAAAATCAAGCTCTTTGGCATCAACTCAACTCGCTGTGTTTGGAGGAAGAGGAGGAATGCTGCCTATGACCCCAAGAACACCATCCCCACTGTCAAACATGGAGGTGGAAACATTATGCTTTGGGGTGTTTTTCTGCTAAGGCGACAGGACAACTGCACCATATCAAAGCGACGATGGACGGGGCTATGTACCATCAAATCTTGAGTGAGAGCCTCCTTCCCTCAGCCATGGCATTGAAAATGGGTTGTGGATGGGTATTCCAACATGACAATGACCCAAAACACACAGCCAAGGCAACAAAGGAGTGGCTCAAGAAGAAGCACATTAAAGTCCTGGAGTGGCCTAGCCAGTCTCCAGACCTTAATTCCATGAAAAATCTGTGGTTAGAGTTGCCAAACATCAGCCTCGAAACCTTAATGACTTGGAGAGGATCTGCAAAGAGGAGTGGGACAAAATCCGTCCTGAGATGTGTGCAAACCTGGTGTCCAACTACAAGAAATGTCTGACCTCTAAGATTGCCAGAAAGGGTTTTTCCACCAAGTAAGTTATGTTTTGCGAAGGGGTCAAATACTTATTTCACTCATTAAAATGCAAATCGATTTATAACGTTTTTGAAATGCATATTTTTGGATTTTGGGGTTATTCTGTCTCTCATAGTTTAAATAAACCTACCATGAAAATTATAGACTGACCTTTTTTTTTTTTTGTCAGTCGGAAAATGTACAAAATAACTAAGGGAACCATATATTTTTATTGTTGTTTACAATTGAATGTCACTTTATTGTGTGAATTGACCTTTAGAAGTAGTAGTGGATTGTTGGTCCAGTTAGTTTAATTCAATTTAATTTAATTCAGCCAATTTAATTGGCTTAGAAATCTACCTTTACCTGGTATCTGAGCTGTTCTTTTAGTTCTCTAATTAATTAATTAATTTGGTCTGTTCAGTTTCAGTTGGTAAAGCTCTGTATGACACTGCTAAGACTTTGTAAGGCAAAGTACTGCCTGCGGAAGTCTCGGTCATGACTGTGTTTTCTTGTTAAGCACATGGATTTCCTGATACAGGAACACATTCTGAACAGCTAGACCACAGCTCCTTCAAATCTGTTAAGATGCATTTTTAACTTTAGGCATATAGAAAAAGATTTAAAATAGTGCAAGTAATCATGAGAAAAGACTAGTATGGCTGTGCTATCATTTCAGTTATTGTTAATATTTGTAGTATATTCTTGAAAGAAATCACAAAAATATATCTTTCCACAGAGATGTAGCTACATGTCAGTGTTTATCATGCTTACTGACACCGCAGAGGGGAAGTAGCTACTGGAGACAAATATTTGCTTGAAAAGAATTCATTAACCATCAGCGATGATCAAAGCCTTAGTGGTGCTTTATTATAAATTTATTTGGATCAATCAATAAACGTTTTTAATGGAACATTTAATGCGTCATGCAAGTATTTAGTTAAAACATCAGTCAACCTTTGTTTTTAGTTCTCTGTGGCCAGTGACATTTATCTTTATGTGCACAGAGCTTCACCACAACAACCACTTGAAAAGATACATATTTTTGGTTTGAAAAAGAACATGTTCCAGTGAACTCAGCCTACAGTCATGCTCATTAACATTCACTATGCAGTATTAGAATTTGTACAGTCCTCAGGTTGTTTTTTGAAGAAGACTGAGGCCATTTGATTATTTAATTAAGCAAAGTCGTAGCATTAAAAAGTGTGATGATAATAATGTGAAGGAAATAAGCAAAGTCATTATTGATTATTCAACAGTTCTCACAGTCATCCATAATTTACATATTTTCATTTCAAAGGAAGGACTATTATTTAAATGATACATTATTATTACCCTATTTGTTATGTCAAATCACATTAATTTGACTTTGAAGACCAAGGAATACCCTCTCAACAAATATGACAGCTTGTATAGTTAAAAGGATAGCTTATCCAAAACTAAAAATTGTCACCATGTACTCACCCTCATAAGCAATTGTAAACAACCTAGCAAGTAAGATATTAATCCATTCTTTTAGGTTGCTGTGTGTATGTCTTTTCCTATCACAGTGTCATTGCCTATTGGTGAGCCAAGGGCATCTGTGACGTTATAAAATAAAAGGGGAAAACACCACAAGTGGCTTTCATTCTGCTTGCAATTACAAAGAGAGAAGCCCAGAGAAAATGCTGCTGAGAGGATTAATAAGTAAGTATGTGTTTACTCCCAAAAAATGTTTGTAACATTACTTTTTATTACATACACAAACTCTTGTTCAAATGTATTAGGAGAGAGATTGACTATGTTTGCAATTTTATCAATGTTATTGCAGTGGTATCATAAAGAATCTTTCTTAGAATAAGCTTGAATGATAGATTTTCTTTCCGTGATGGTTGACTGTGCATCGCTAGACTAACATTGAACACAAAAATTTCATTTCTCATTTCTAATTTAAAGTCTTTTCCTGAGTTGAGTCTGATTGTAAATGCATTCTCTTAGCTTGAAGCACTGTGGGCATTTATAGTAATGTGTTTGACTTACTACTACTACTACAAAAAAGTCCAAAGAATGCATGTGATATTTTCTGAAACTAGTTTCTGGACCACTGAGAAATGGAAATGAAAACTTTAATTTTATGTTTGTTCACAAGGAAACTCTATCATTTCTAAATCTGTTATACATACACTGCCACTCAAAAGTTTGGGATTAATAAGGTTTTAATGGATTTTAAAAGATATTACCATTTCAGTAACACAATAAGGTTGTATGAATTAGCATTAGTTAATGCATTAGTTAACATGAACTAAGCATTAACAACAACTCTGTTCAGCATTAGTTAACATTAGTTAACGTTAACTTACATGTTTATTAATGCATTTATTCATGTTAACAACTGAATTAATTAATGTTAGTTAATGTCATTAGTTAACATGAACTAAGCGTGAAAAACAACCCTGTTCAGCATTTGTTAATCTTAGTTTACATTGACCTACGCGTATAGTAATGCATTTATTCATGTTAACAGCTTAAATAGTTAACATTAGTTAATGCATTAGTTAACATGAACTAAGCATGAACAACAACTCTGTTCAGCATTAGTTAATCCTAGTTTACACTGACCTACACGCATCTATTCACGTTAACAGCTTTATTAATTAACATTAGTTAACATGAGCTAATAATGAACAATAATGGTAAACAGCTTTATTTAATTTTTGGTAATTAGACTTGCTGTGCATATTTACATTAGTGTGATAATGATACACAGTAAGGATAAACAGTTCTAACTCACCATCTTAAAGGTACAAAAGCTTCTGTGTACTTATTAACTTTATTTAATAATAAGGCATCAATTTGGCCCACTGGTAAACACGTCTAAAGAGGAAAGACACATCTACTGATGTGTTATTCATGTTCATAGGCTCTTTACTATCATTACTTGTATTGAACAAAGCACTTACTAATGAATTTGTGAACCTTATTGTAAAGTGTACACTAGGTTAACATTAACTTATGTTTTACTAACATTTGTAGACTCTTTATTAAGATGACTTACCATTAACAAAGCACTTACTAATGAATTTGTGAACCTTATTGTAAAGTGTACACTAGTCCAACATTAACTGATGTGTTACTAACATTTGTAAACTCTTTACTACCATGACTTACCATTAACAAACATAATTCAAAGTGAATTCGTGAACCTTATAGTGTACACTAGAGAAACATGAACTAAAACTTGACTTCAAAGCAAAGGAACAGGCTGGACATAGAACACGATCTGTCATATTAGATGTAAAAATGGTTATGCTTATTTTAATCATTTTACTGTAATTTGCTGGTTTGTTCTGTTCAACAGGATCAGTGTTAATGTTTTATTAACAGTTCAGTTTAGTTCATGGTAACTGAACCTTTCCTTACCCTAACCACTGTTTACAGTATTTGTCGTTTTTACTTTGTAATACTTCTATAATTTGATACATTTTGTTATACTACAGGGCCGTTGAATGCTTGAATCTGATTGGCTGACGAAAGTTCTAGAGGTGTGCATTACATTCAGGGAAACGCACAGCGAACGTAGTTCCAGGCAGCTTTAGACCGCAGTGCATGTACATATCACTTCGCCATACGATTTCAGTTATTTCAAAGGTCCTTACAGCCCAAAACAGCAAAATAACTAAAACCCACAATGACACTGGCCAAACTAATAAATACAGTAAACATATTGGTGTAGACAATATGCAATGCAGCCATAATCAAAGTGGGCTACCCTTTCAATATTCAAAGTGCAAATAGATGCCGAATCTTTCAAGCATTATACAACAAAACTTATTATAGCCCACATACTAATATTTAATAACAGCTTTGATATTTTATGTAGCCTAATTTTCGCGGACTGAGGAGTCGCTCTCTAAATGTGGGGTATTAAAATTGCCTTTGAATGCCTGTGCGGGTTTTACTTTTGGTTTCGTTTTAACGATCAAGCGAAACTCGGCGGTATGGAGTTAAAATTGTTGCATAATTCCAAATAAATACATTATGATCCACAAATAAATGTAAAGCGATTGACAAAAACCAAGCATAATCACAAAATAAATAAATAAATAAAATGAGATCCACAAATAAATCTTAGAGTTCCACAAACATGAATTATATTCACAAGTAAAAAAAATTGAATTGCAAATAAAAAACATACTCACAAATATTTTTTTTTAAATTTGGTACGGTGTTCATTTAGGAAAGTATAGGTACTTTAGTACACTTTTAAAGCTGTACACGGACTGACACCAAAATTTACTTCTGAGCTCATGAATTCTCATTGCTCAAAGAGATCTCTGACATCCAAGACCAGCTGCTCCTTAAAATTCCTCAGTCACATCTGAAAAGCAAAGAAAAATGTGTTTTCTCAGTTGCTGCTCCAGCATTGTGGAATGGTTTACTAATATCTATGAGATTGTCTACCTCTGTAAACATGTTTAAAACTCGCCTAAGAAGTTTGGATTAGATGTTGTTTATTTTTATTGTATTTTATTTTGCTCTTGATTTGTTTTTATTATCTCTCTCTTTGTATTTTATTGGTTTATCTAATTGTACAGCACTTTGGTTCACTCTGTGTTTATAAAGTGCTTTATAAATAACTTTTAAATTATTTTGAATTATTAAATGAATTATTTCTTTATCAATACATGTATGTTGCTTATTCTCAACGGTATATAAACTAACATTCTTTTAGATATTAATGTCTAGAAAATTGCAAAATTGAAAATAAATAATTGAATGAAGCCAGTTCATGCCATAATACTTGCTTTTGTTTTCATCTCCAGGTCTCAGTGTCTTAATGATTGTCACTGAAGGATCATCAGTGAAAGTTCATCCAGGAGGAAACACAACACTCTCCTGTAGCATTAAAGTTAATAAAGAGACTACCTGGATCATTACAAATGGAAACCAAACATTTGTCAGAATTCTGAGACTAGAATATGGTTATGGTCCAGATTCTAAACCAGAGCCCTCGTATATTCACCCCAGTTATGCAGGTCGGATAAGAGCTCTCAATTCATCCACAAACACTCACTCTCTGCTTCTGATGAACATCAGTGACACTGATCTCATGCTCTACTGCTGCACTGACTATAAGATTGAGCAAATTCAATGCATAAAGCTGGATTATGAAGGTATGCATGCATGCATTTCTGACAATCTCATAAATAACATTATCGTTAGGTCTATTAATTTAAAATATTTGACCAAAGGTGAACAATGAATAAACAACAACATATGACTGCAGAGAATTTTATTACATTTGTCATGTCAAGTTATAAAAAATGCTATACAATATTTTACCAGTTATGGCATTTTTTCTGTTCTAAATTAACAGAAATCCTGCCAGATTCTCCTAATCAAGATGTAGAGCAGCAGGATACAGAAGAGAAAGAGGATACAAAAGCTATTGGTATTGGTAATTATATCAGTACCACAATATGTCTGCCTGTGATCTGTGTGATTCTGTTACTCTCACTGATGTTAAATGTGTGTATGTGCTGGAGAATAAAAAGACCAAAAAAAGGTTAGCAGCACATACTATACTTGTACACTACTACATTTTTTTTAACTGTTCAGCTGTACAAATTACACATTAATTTTCTTTCTTCGGTTTTTTTCCTCCAGAAAACTTTAAGGATACAAAGACATTATATAAAAGTACACAGGATAAGCAGGTATTCATAAAGCAGTTAAATTCAATATATTTTTTCCATTTGGTTAGCAAATAGAAATGTACATGTACTTGTTGTTTCAGGGGAATGAAGGTGATGAAATTTCATATGCAGCTATAAATCTAAAAAAAGTACAAAGAAACAGAAGACAACATCATCCCACACAGGACACAGTATATGCACACATAAAATGAAATGAAATACATTTCTAGATTCTGGAATGTCTGTTCTCATGTTTGTACACAATAAATAAAATCTGCATAACAAATGCTGGATATAACATGTTTTTATTATCTACTTCAGTATACAAATGACAGGGAACAATAATTAAAAAAATCTGCTGCTGTCATTTTTCAATTATTCTATATTTATATATAGAAATTCAATAATTCTAAATTATTCTATTTAATGTGACATATTGCCTAGAGATATTTCTGACAAAGTAATAGATCTGAAAATCAATGATCAAAATCATTAATACCAAAATAAATAATTCCAAGCAGGAGGTATTGAGAAAAATCATCTTACTTGAAAGAGGTCTAAGACAAAATGTTCATCATTTAGGGCAGGCATGCCCAACCCTTTTCCTGGAGATCTACCTACCTGAAGACTTTAGTTCCAGCCTACTCCAACACAGCTGTCTGTAATTATCAATTGCTAACTAAGAGATTAATTAGCTGGTTTGGGTCTGTTTGATCAGGGTTGGAGCTGAACTTTGTAGGATGATCTCCAGGAACAGGGTTGGGCACCCCTGATTTAGGGCAAGTGTACCCATTAAGCCCATGTACCCTTTAAGCCAGTGGTTCTCAACTCCAGTCCTCTGGGCCCACTGCTCTGCACAATTTTTATGTTTCTGAATCTGACACACTCAGTTCAGTTCATGGATCTTTCTGCTAATGAGCTGATGATCTAAATCATGCGTGTTAAATGAAGGAGACATACAAAATGTGCAGGAGTTGAGAATCACTGCTTTAAGCCAGGGGTTCTCAACTCGGACCCACGAGATCCATTTTCATGCAGAGTTCAGCTCCAACCCTAATCGAACACATCTGAACAAGTTAATCAAGGTCTTACGGATCACTAGAAATTTACAGATAGGTGAATTTGATCAAGGTTGGACCTAAACTCCAACTGAAAATGGATCTCGTGGGCGAAAGAGTTGAGAACCCCTGCTTTAAATAATGTTCTGAAGATGAACAATGCTTTTACGGGTTTGGAACAACATGGGGGTAAGTGGTTAATGACAAAATTTTCATTTTGATGTGTAACAACCCTTTAAAAAAATTGATGTATAAAGTTGCAGTTATGTTAGTTAGAATTATGAAAACTATTTATTATTTAGTGTAGGATACAGATGAATGCTCATTAAACTTAAATTAAACTTAAACCACACTGATGCTAAACATGATGCATCTTAGAATCACCCTACATGCAACAACCCTCTCATGGTGCAAATTAAATTAGGTCCAAGTGCTTTTGACTTGGAATTCTACCAACACTCTGCATGTCATGCAGGACAAAACAGGATGATCAGAAATGCAAGCAAGCATCAAATTTAAATTAGCACAAAGGTCTTTCAGTGCTGTAAAAGAGAATTTGAGTATTCAATATAAGCTAATAAAAGCCTGCTGTGCTCATTTTTCATTGTTGTTGTATTTTCATAGGGCTTATATTGTTTACATCTGTTTACATATCTTTATTGTTTCTTACCTTGCTAGCATAGCAAGATATTCTTTAACCACCAGGGGACACTGTTTAGTGAGGTCATTGTTTTATAACATTAATTAGATTAGATTAGATTAGATTCAACTTTATTGTCATTACACATGTACAAGTACAAGACAATGAAACGCAATTTAGGTCTAACCAGGAGTGCAATAAGCAGCAAGTGCAGGATACAGATATAAGTTATAAGTGCACTTATAAGGAGAAACTATAGGTAATATTTACAGATGAATGTACTGTGAGCATAATATACAGGTTGCTATTAGTCTCATGTATAGCAGACCTTCAGACTGATGGCTGAAGGTCTGGAATCCATGGCAGCTTTCATTGGCCAAGGCCCGCCCATAAGGCTGCAATCATAGTCAGTGGCATACCGCACATCTTAAAGATGTTGCCAGCGTGAATTACTTAGAAGAGCTAAACTGGACAGTCCTTCTTGTAACATTGTGCTCCGGAGAAATGTCTTGATCACTTTCAATTTCGAGAACGAATGATAAATTGTATGGAAAAATCTAGTGACAAGTCGTCAGTGAACCGCTGCCAGGTCATTGTCAGAGAAGCTCAGCAGCGGACCAGAGCACAAAAACATAAATATATTTCAATTAAATCGTTAACAAATTAACAAAAGGAAAGTAGAAAAATGTGCTGAGTTTCGATTTGTTGTTTCACGATCCAAAGTTCATGTAATGGAAAGCGAGGGGGAAACACCGTTTTCTTTATTTTGCTTTGTGTTTTGTATGAGCAACCAGCATTGGTAGGCTATGTCTAAATTACAGTAACAGTTGGAAAAAAAACTGCAGTGATCACACTGGCACCTTACGAGCACACACAGTTTTGCTACCTTAACAGCTTGTTCATTATCAAAATCAAATGCATTTAAAGAAAAATGTAAAGGTTGCTTAATTTAAATAGTCCGTTTAGCGTGACCTGCGCCGTGCTATTATAGTCTTTGTGAAGGATAATGTTGTGAATATTTGTTGTGGAGAGAAGGGAAGTTGTGTTTATAATATTTGTAAGCATTTTGGTTTAGGTTACCGGTATTTTAGTCTACATTAGCTATTTCTGAATATAATTAAATGCGACGTATTTTTCCTTTCAAAACGCAATTTTATACATATAGCCTCTTTTTAACTATATAGCAAACATTTTAATCTTGAAAAAATACAGATTCGGCTCGGAGTGAACCGTTATTTTCGTTTTAAACCCTGCTTAAAGAGCCCCGCACATGACATGCAGGGGGGAGGGGGGTAATAATTTATCATGTTACTAAATAGTGCATGACATTAAATGGTGACCAGGATTTAGTTAAATCAAATAAACGAACAAATTATTATATTGTGCACTCAATTTACTTAATACAAGGGAACGAGTTAGTCGGCCTAAGTTCTGCACACAATTTAGTAAAATGAGGGAGCGAATTATAGGCTACTCTTGTGCGCACGCTTTAAATTTTTCCCCTGCGGCTCCGTAAGCTACTTTAAGCGTAAACATATGCTCTTTGAGTACAGCGCGTTTGTCTTTTCCCCGGTTGTTATTTTTGAACATTAAACTCGCTCCACTAGCTACCTTTGCGCTCACGTCTCGCATATTTTGCAGCGTCTCGAAGTACTGCCTTTTAGAATTTCCTGCAATTCGCCATATTCACATCCAACATTCCATCGAGTCTGAGGGGTACACTTACCATTTCTGGGAGTTCTCACAACGCGATTTCTGGATTTCGCTCAGTGCAATGGTGCTGTTTTTTTTAGATATACTGTCATTACACTATCGTTGTCAACAAGCAATAGCAACATGCACCTAGCCCTGTCTGGCTTTGCTAATTTGAAACAAGATAATTGAGTAGATATCAATGAAGCTTATGTGATATTACATCAACTACAGATAACATGTTAATGAGATAAAATCAACATGTTATTTTCAATTAGACAGGGAAAGGTGCATGGTTGATATAAACTCATAACGAACACTTAACAAGCTGGTTTAAATGTGGCACTGCTCTGCGAACTGAGCAGTTTGTCCACTTAGCACTTTGACACCTGTATGTTGTACGGTGCCTCATTTTTCGGCACCAAGGGAAAACACCTAACATTAGCCCTCACAAATATGCGTGATGGGCTCCTATTAACTGTCGATTAAATACATGTTAAGTGTTAAATAAAATCTAACATAGTACACAGAGTCAACAACTCCGTATCACAGCTAAACTTAAATCAAATCAAACTTTATTTATATGTTAGCACTTTTCATACAAAAGTAGCACAAAGTGCTTTACAAGATAAAAACAATTATTAAGTATATTAAAATCTTCACACACCCAATTATTATCTGATTATAATAATAATACATTTTATTTTTAAAGCGCCTTTCAGGACACCCAAGGTTGCTAATAATACTCTCCATTGCTGCTTCCGAAATCGCATACTGCTTCAGTAGGTACTACATTTAAATTCAAACGTACTTCATGACCGTTAAAACAGTACGTTCTATATAGTATGAATGGAATTCGGACGTACTACATCCGCCGCGTCTCCACTTTCCGCCATTTTTTCGAATAACGATTCCTCTCCTGGAGCCTGAAGTGTCCATCGGATGCGTAATGCAGAATTCGAGCAGAAGCAGTAGGTCATCCGGGTACTTCTCGCCTACTGTATTTCGAATACTATGAATTCGGACATACTACTCGCCTCACATACTGTTTTTCGCGTTCTATATAGTAGGGAAGTATGCGATTTCGGACGCAGCACATGTCGTTACAGGCTAGCAGAAACTGAGGTAAATTAGCATCCATTGTCGGGGATAAAACTTTCGATCCAGTTACTGTATCCCTTAATTAATACTGCCCGGGGGATGTTGCAGTCGGTACTGGCCCACTGCTCCACGTTTTGTATCGTTAATTCGGGCAGACAGGAAAGATTTGAGATCCACACTGTAGTTTCCATTGCAGCTTAATCTCTGTAGATCGTATGCGTCAGGCAAACTTCCGGTTTGTGTACCCCTCAACGGCGTTCGAGTTTTAAAAATGGCCACCAGGTGAATAAGGCGAATGGGGCCCCCCAAAGGGTCGAGGCCCCCACGCACCCGTACGCCAGTTCGTTCAGCGTCACGTTTCGTGGCGTGGAAATGTTCCCACAACAACAGACTGGCGTGCAACGTCAGTCATTGAAATAAGAGCATTGAAAGTTAAAGAAGAGGGGGGGGGGGGACACAAGGGGGCAGGCCCTATAAAAGTAACATGGAAACTAGGAAAAGGCATAGAGAACGAGATATGAGCAAACACGTTGTAAAAAGATATTAATATATTGATTATTTTCCTGGTCAAAAAAGTTAACATTTAAATAAATAAACAAAAACACAAGACACAGTCTGCACAACAGTGGTTATTGTTTGATCAAAATCATTTCAATAGTCGCTGGCTACTGGTAGGGACATGTCCCTGTTGTGATCGAAATGGTTTGACTTCACTTTTCACACTTGGCATTACCGGTATCTACGTCCTCGACTAGTTGGTTCCACTATCATTACTACTTACCAGACGTCACCCTGTGCAACCAATAGCTTTTCGTGCATGTACTTTGTTCTTTGCTATGTACGGTCGCGAACACCACGCAAACGAAGTCAGAGTATGTGTGGCACTGCTGAGAACAGAAACAGGGAGGAGAGACTACAGAGATCTACAATCAACTGAGCCGAAGTCCTGCCCAGCGCAAAATGCTGTGAGTATGCAGCTTAATACTTTTAGCACAGAAGAGCTTGATCCTCCTGGAGAACTACCACGTCAGGCATCTTGCTGTATTATAAAGCACAACGTCCGCGACAGTCTGAAAACAAATAAAGGAACTGAAATGGATGCTGAATACCATAAACTGTTGCCTATTTAATACATCGATTACAGTGTTTTACACGTGTGTAGTACACTACTACGGGGCGTTTCACTTTTAATAAAACTTTGCTTTGAACAAATGTGTATTTGTGTACATCGATTTTTTTACAATTCACCGTGGTTCGAATGGGCTGCTAGTATTTTTGTTCGCTCTCTCGGTCTTTAAGACAGCTCAAACGCGTGACTTGTTATAGCCTGCTGTTAGGATTTTTCCTATGAACTATTCCTATAAAACCTATTTTGGATACATCTTGAGTTCACTGTTAATTTTCAATGATATTCCTATATGATTTGCCTAAATTTAATTATTAATAATATTAAACATTGATGTTTCCTAATGGTTTTAAGAGTGTCTCAACTACCTTTGTGCAACTTCTTTTTTTTTTTTTTTACGGAGCTTTATTATTTTTATATTTTTATATTCCCACAGTGGACATCAGGGGCGGACTGGGACAAAATTTCTGGCCGGGGAAATCTCACACTCATCCAGGCCATCCCAAAAAACCCACAACAAATTCTGAAACAATGGACAATATTTTATTTTATTTTATTTTTGTTTGTTTTTTGTAAAGCCATTGTTATTATCGCATTAAAAAAAGTATAATCCATTGGCTGGTGCTACGCAACATAATTAAAGATTATCTCTTGAACTTCCATTTACCTTTTTATAAAAATTTAAGTATTACATTAGGACCATGTGCTATTGTTTTATCTTGCCTAAATGTCAAAACTGTTGGCCTACAATAATAGCTACATCTTGAATATATCTTTAGTAAAATCCTAATACTGAATTTTTTTTGCATTATAATGGGTCATTTTTTGTCCTTAGGAAAATTAACCATGGTTTAATTAGGCCTATGGTGAAAGTATAGTAGTAACCGTTTTTTTTTTTTTTTTTGGCATTTTGATTACAATTTGTATAACCAGAGTTTCAAATACCATAAAGTGTAGCAAAACCTTTGTTAATTTATAGTTTAACTATAGTAACAATGTTTTTTGGTTTTTAGTGAAAACATGGTTAATTTTTGTAAGGGTTGTATTGTTGTTAGCCTTAGCCCCCTCTAAATGTGTTATAAAACAATGTGAATATTTGTAGGCTAAATTCCTACTCTTTACAAGTAATTTTGCAGCAAACTGACTACTATTGATAATATTTGCAAGCAGTTTAATGCTTAACTAAGTAAACAAAACAAATAGTAAATAGTCTATTTACAGATGTATCTGACCTGTAAATGAAGTACTGAACAGGACAGTTTCAGCTTTCTGCTCTACCTGGGCGCTCCATTCTCGAGTCTTGCATTCTTTTGGCGGACGCGCGGATGGGCGGAGCGTGCTCGTTGCGAATTGCGTTGTCAGTCAAGACGAACCGGATTACGATTTATTAGAGTATTATTATTGAATGGCGAATTTGGAAATAATCACTTCAGTACATTCGGCAGGCAACAGAAACAACAACAACAATATATATGAAAATAAAATATAAATCAAAAAATGGCAGCGGGCCAAATCCGCCCCTGGTGGACAATTTATCTGCAAGTCAGAGCATGCAGTAGTGTAGAGGCTGCACATGCATATTTAGCCTACAGATTACTTTTCAGATTTTTTTTATTTCACTTCTATATTTCCTAAATATCAAATATACACATTCTAATTACAGGTCAATAGGCAACTTGTGGGTCTTCCTGCTGATTCCCTTGAGCACAGCTAGTATTACAAGTAATGCAAGTTTGATTTCTAAACAGAATTAAAATCTGTTTTAATATTTGTTCATAACAAATAATTTCATTTCTGTTTTGTATTGAGGTATCAAAAAAGAGTGTAAGGGTGATCAGACTACATTGTCCTGCCTGGATCCAAATAATCATACTGAGGACAAATTGAAGTTAAATGCACTTTGGAAAAAAGATTCTGGTGAAAAGGTGATCTGGATATATAACGGAGACAGCATTAAAGGAGACACGTTCAGGAACAGGACAGTAGAGTTGAAGGATGACTTGTCCCTTTCCATTGATGGATGTGATCAGTCAGACCAAGGCACTTATATTCTCTGTATCAATGGAAAACCAAGCTGTGAAATTATGCTATTGGTCACAGGTAAATAAAGTAGTTTTGAAATTAATCTTATTTTTATTAAAAAATATTGTATGACATTAATTAAAAGTGTCATAAAATAAATGTTCTTTTATTTTAACAGATTCAAATCACTGCAATCCAAAAACAACCACAGGTGTGTAGAAAAATAATATTTCTGTTGAGTCTTGTTGGCACAGAGATTAATATTTTTGTCCTTCTTGAAGTATAGTCCTAATTAAACAATTTATCCTGTTTAATGCTTAGGAATGATGAATTGAGTGAGCATCATTAAACAGAACTGTTTTTATCTTAAAGAACTAGAGTTATTTCTTGAGTTATCAATTTCTTGATAATATGTTTTTCCCCTCTGTCATAGCTGCCACAGATGAAAACAGTCCGCCTAATGCTTACATCAGATGGGTTGTCCCTTCATGTTTTTGTGGGCTTGTACTTGTGGTCTTGTTGCTGGTTGTCTGTGTATGCATCCTCAAAAAAGAAACAAGTAAAAATGCCAAGTCAGAATCTAAACTGCTCCACACATGTAATGTATAGAGTAACTATGCCAGTACCTGATTTTAAATTGAATGTGGACATGTCAGGACGTCACATTTTAATAATTCTTTTAAGGTCAGCACACAAATGTTCTGCCACAATATGCCTGAACTACATTTGCCCACACATTTTTTTGATATTGTACAAATTTTCTTTCCCTTACTGTTTGTGGATGTATTGCCTTTGCTTGGGGCTCCCAAGGACCAATGATGAAAGGAAAGGCAATACAACTACAAACAGTAAGGGGAAGAAAGTCTGCACAATACCAAAAAAAAGTTTGGGCAAATGTAGTTCAGTAATGAGTAGAGTAGTTGTTACAAACATTAAAACACTAAATATCTGCACATGTTTAACATCACAAATTATATTACTTCTAACTTTAAGAGAACTATTAGACACTGTTCTAGCTCCAACTAGCAAAAATCATCTGGAATTAATCTGGGTGAAGGCTTATCTTTTTTCATTTACTGGAAACTTAAATCAAGCACTTCTCTTATGTACTCATATTGTGAAAAATGTATATTGTGATGCTATACAGCTATTTATTTAATAAAGAAAATATATATAAATCAAATCCTTGAATTTATTTCTTTAATTATGAGGCTGTTTGTTGAAACTAAAACTGCTGAATGAATACAAGGCTTTCGTGTAAATTCCACAGCAGAAGCATGTTTTTACCCAACAGTCTAAAAACAAAACAAAAAAAATTGTAATTTTGCAAATGACATCTGATTATTTTTCAGCCTGGAACAATAAGCCTGAAATTATCCAGTCAATAATTTACAGTGAGTTCCTCATGAACAACCAATGATTAACACATTAAGAAGTAGTTGCCTTCATGTTTATCATTCCAAGCAAATGAGGAACAACGTTTTCCTTATTCGCAAAAAGACCTTTCTTTCATATTTAATGAAAAAACGAAACCATATGGCTAGTATTGATCACACACACAAAACTATATTAAATTTTAAAATCATATACCTCAAATTTTAGCAAAACATAAGAACAAGACTTACCCCAGACAGTCATAATTCAAAAGTTTCTCTTCATTTTGCAGATGGTGCTTCATTATAAAGAAATGCTGCAAAATCTTTATATCACTGAGGCAAGGGGAGGGGGTATTTCTCAAATTTAGGTTGGCATTGTGGCCCATTTAGTGCCTAGGTCTTCTACCCTGCTCCAAGGGACCCACTGTCCTGCAAATGTTATTTCCAACCTGGTGCAACACTAGAGGCCTGTGGTTTTACAAGATCTAGAAGGCCTCGATTAGCTGGTTCAAGTGTGTTTGTTCGGAGTAGTAACTAAACTCTGCAGGACAGTGGGTCCCCGGGTTAAGGTTCGGAGATTTATACCATAGTGGAAACTGAAGTGTTACAGCATTTAATAAATCACTGAATATAAATTCAATACACTGTATATATACTTTTTTTCCATACAAAGACTGTAAAAATGTTAAAGCTGAGAAAAGTTGTTGACTTGAAGTTGAGACAAACTGCCATGACATGCATAAGCACAATGACTAAGTCTAGTCAAATCGATTTGTATAGTACTTTTCATAATACAAACACATATCTATATAAATGTCTTTAAACGCCCAGAAAGCAAGCCAGAAGTGACAGTAGTGAAAAAAATCCATAAGGTGATGAGAAAAACATCTCTTATCTATAAACAAACACACCACGTACTAACGTCACACATTGTTTTCAGACATTAATCACCTCTTTGTTTGGTTTCGTGCAACAAAATTGGGCATCAACAGCCTATTATCAAGGCTTGGCAAGGCTGTGGGTATTTCCTGCTAAACTGGTTATGCAAATACTTTATGAAAATAAGGGAAGGACAACCTTAGCCTTATATTGCTCATCTTATTTTATGAGGTAAAAATTTTCATATATTTATGCAACGTACTTCACAATTTTGTAACCGCAATATCTTTTTCCCTCTCACACAAGGTTATGATGTTGTTCATGTGAAAAACACTGAACCTTGTGACCATTGCATAATGCTTTGTATCTTATTGCGACTACTGGGCTATCAGTCTGACCTAAACATTAGCTGATAACTACAGTAGTCAATATAAAAAGTGGATCAAAAACGTTATATATATATATATATGTGTGTGTGTGTGTGTGTGTGTGTGTGTGTGTGTAACAACACATGTAAAACCTCTTATACCAGACTAAAATGTGTACCATCTTTCCTTATAAAGGAAATTAGTCAATTTATTTTCATAGAACCACGATACCATGGGACAAAATTTCCATGACATAATACCTTGCAGTCATTAGAATGAGGTTTTTATTTAAAAGGTTTTCCCATCGAAATTCTTTTGAAATATTTATTTTTAAAAAAGCAGAAATGTATGATATGGCACCACAGAGTACAGTCTGCCACCCAAAGCAGATAACTATGGCCTAATTCGAACCATAAAGATATACAGCACAAGCAATATCAAACATTTGTCTGCAACAGCAGTAATTCAGCAACGGTTTTCTTTTGATATTTAACCTAGCACATTGCGTCTCCTTACCAAAGGTGTAATTTGCCATTTAAACCTGATCTATTTACATTGTTCCCTTGGGAACAGAGATATAAAAGATACACCACCCAAATCTACAATGCTTTGTGTGTTAACGGCTGTATTAACACACAAATTATTTCAAGTTTTATTAACAGAACATACAAATTCATTTTATTTTTTGATACTGTTCAGAACGTGTCTATTGCACTGGAAAGGAAAAATAATTAAATAAATAACATTTTTGGATTGAATGTTATGGCTCCATTTACAAAAAGCAAGCATAGTGATATTTCCCCCCTCCGGTCTAAATGGGTTCAAGTTTCAAAAACAAAAAATCAAGATCAAACAAGTTCTTACAAGAAGGACATTATACTGTGGTTAAACCGGTTTATACAAAACAGGACATCCTATAAAATGAAAGCTTAAATATTTTGTTGTTACTATACATTTTTATGTTTAAAATACAATGATTTAGAGATTTTCAATCTGTTTGATTCAGGTCAACACTATAGAGGCTATAAAATGAATATTTTATAATGCCTTGGGTCAAAGCGGAGTTAATTTTTTATATCACGCCACTTCTTGGAAACAGAAACTTAAGCTGCCTGGGAGTGGCTTTCCTGTAAATCCCATGATTGCCTTTCACCTGACTGCACTTTACAAAACAATACAAGTCACAGCAGGTCATATCACATTTTTATTTTAGTTTCTGTTTTATTTGTTTGTTTGTTTTTTTACATGTTATTACACTGACTTCCATGTATACACACAAAAGAAAGCATGTTGCAGTTTTCCCTATTTAAAACTAAACGAGTGACATGCCTTGGGTATTCTAAAGTCTTTGATATAACTCAAGTCTATTCCATATGCATATAAGGAAGCTGAGATCTAAACAAATACAGAAAAATATGGGGGTTACAAAATGAGGAAGGAGTATTAACTGCAGATGTTTGAGTGGTTAAGTATGTCTTTCTATGTAACTGCCATGCCCCAATGTTATTGTTCAACCTGAGACATTAAAGTACTGCATTTTTTTTTTACTCTACACACAGTTGATAGTTTTAGTCTTGACAAGAAGTTTACCATAACCATGGTAGAAACAATTTGTCAGATGGTTGAATATATACTGTTCACGTGGTCGAAATGGTAGCATGCATTCAATGGTTTGCATGCAAACCAAGAGTAAACTGTTTTTGTTTGAAATGTTCTCATGACACACCCTACAATGGAATAGACAAACATACTTTTCAAATGAGTATAAAAGGCAAATTAAAATAATAAAACCCTGAACAACAACATTTTTATTGTTCATAATTTTTTTTTTTTTTTTTTTTAGGGCTGCCATGTTTGCATTCATAATGCAATAACAAAAGATTAAAACACAAGTTGTTCAACTGATGCATGAAATGCATTAACAACCAAGCTTGAAACAAATATATGTGAAGTGCTCACAATTCAGGGAATCTTTTGCAATGGCTCAAATAAATGTATAGTTGCAAGTTAAAAATTCGAATCTATTCTGCCAACAGTATTTTGATGAGTTCTGTTGAGATAATGCTAAACTTAAATGCTTGAATCTAAATATTAATTTTTAAAAAAAGTTGTAGTAACTTAACATTATCTTGTTACCTTTGGTAATTAGGCAGATGTTTTCATGTTTACCTTTGTACTGAAGAGTAGACCACATGACGGCAAACACATTGACTATGAGCAATGCCTGTGATAATGCCAGTGGCAAGAGATGTACTATTTGATCATTAAATTTACATGTGATATGCTAGCTGTTGACATCTTAAAAAAAAAAAAAAAAAAAAAAAAAAATTAACTGATTCCAGAGCCACATATCTATTAGTTAGATGAGCAACTTAATTTTCCTTTCTTTTTGAGTAATCAACTTAATTTGTTCATGGCACAAATTTTAGTTCTTCTAAATGTGGTTTGTTGGTTGAACAATTTTATTACAAGTTGTCATAAAATCTCGGAAGTGCTCACATTTTTCAGTCATATTATTATTTGAGTGTAGCTACAAATTCTGTGTATTCGCTCATGAGCCTGCCATATACCATCTGATTTACACTCACTGTTTTCACTCAAGTGTTTTTATGGCAAAATTTCCTCCATCCCTCAACATTTATTACGTGCAAAATGCACTGTAGTACACAAAGTATGGCCTAAGACACATACTGTGCTGCACTCTAGAGGCAGAAGTACAGGATGAACGACTACGTTAACATTAACCCTATGATATAATAAAAGCAGTACTGTTTAGGGCTCATGTAAACAATACTTTAACTATATTAATGTAATAATGCTCATAATTAAAATAACCATAAATGCAGTCAAGTCACACTTCAGGTCTAACGTTAGTTTATCACGTATAGGCCATACTGAACACCAATGTTAGCCAAGGCTGTTAGCTTCGAACTAGTTTTTTTCCTGTTGAAAAACACTTTAAATTAAGTTTGTTGGTCATATCTGCTCTTTTAGTCTGATTAGACGGGTCTAATGATTGGGTCTTAAACGGGTTTTGCACAAATTAAATGTTCAATTAATCATCTAGCCAGGCTGGGAGAACGTAGCCAAGATGTTGTTCTCTTTTAAATTGAAATAGCCAAATAAACAATAAACATTGTTAATACTTACATTGTATCAATATACAATGTTATTTAATGTTATTTCTCACCCGGATCGTTAAATAGTGTAGGCCTACTTCCTCTGCTGATGACAACCTTTTCCGAACGAAAAGCCCAAAACACTTTTTTTTACACTTTCCTTGCTTTTGAGTCCGTTTCAGTCGTCCGAAATTTCCCTGCAAACGGCACACTTAAAGTCCACATGACAATCTTCTCAATTTGGAGAGCGCGTGTGCTGTTATCCAAGATGGCTATGATAACCCAGGAAACAACATAGCTTTACAACGGGAGGCGAAGCGTAACAATAATGTTTTTTTTTCTTGTTTTCTCGCCATCTTTACATAATGTAACAGTTGTTGTTTCATCGTAATGTCCGCTTAATTTTTTCACGAAAAATCTGTCATCACTCACCATTCCTTTCCTTAGCCGAAAGACTTTTAATCACTCCTACACCAATGCAGATAACACATGTTTCTCGAGATGGCTGACAAATGGGACTGAATACGTGTGCCAAGTCACACTATGCCCCGTTTCCACCTGGAGTTAGGACGCATTTCCTACGATCCGACCACAAGTGGTCCGCCGAGACTTATTGCTGTTTCCAACTCTTTTGACGTGGGTCTTTAAACGTGTCTCCTGGGGTCACTTGCGTTTCCTGTTTGTGCTCCTACGTCACTTTGGCGGGAGAGCTGAGTGGTTTAATAAATTAGTGGCGCTTTACTACCTCCCAATAGAGACGCATTTAGGCCACGCCCACACCGGAAGAAAACAATCCCAGTGTTGCCAACTTAGCAAATTTGTTGCAAAATTTAGCTTCTTTTATTTGTCAACTTTAGCACATTTTGATAAGTGAATCAATAAATAGGCACACATTTACAATTTAAATTACACAAAAAGAAGAAACCAAAGATGCTTAGCAGTACACACCTCACGTGAATTAAGTTAGCTGCAATTTGCAATTGTTCAATTTAATAAGTGTTTAATGATTATTACATTTTTGATTGTATTAATTGATTTTTGATCAGTTAGTAAACTGTAAGAAAAATATCTAGAAAAATGGAAAAGGTACTAGTCATTTTCCAGGACAGTCAATTATCTGTTGTAATCCTGTAACCTGAAAACACAAAATATGTGTAATTTAAAATGTAGGTAAAAACAAACTGTGAAAAATCAATACGGAAAATTCCTTTATAGATTGTGCTCAATTTTTTTTTTTTTTAACAGACTTTTCATTAGCTAGTATTCTACTTTTGTATATACTGCTTAAAAGTATAATTGTTCAGAATGTGTAGTTTGGCCTGTTTTCATGGATGCAGATGGATGTTTATTTGAAGAACAAATCTAAATGAACATCTAAAATATATATTTTTGCTGAGATTTGATTTAGTGACAATTTTGCGTCATATTGAAGTCATTGCTTAACGTCATCACAATTCCATTTAGTAACTTTTAGCAACAAATCAACCTTCCTTTAGCAACTTTTCCTGAAAATTAGTTGGCAACACTTAACAATCCAATCCTCTCCATTGACTTTGTATTGTGGGAAGCTGCTTCCTTGTCATTTCTGACTTTGATAACAAAAAAAAAATATAACAAAAAAAACACAGAACAATGCCTAAAAGCTGCTGTGTGACAAGGTGTATAGCAAGCAAGCTAAAAAAAAAACAGAACTAAGTTTGTATAAGCTGCCAAACCATGAAAGCCAGCCTTTAAGGAGATAAAAGTGGATACAGGCAGTAAGACGTTAAATATCATCAGGAAGAATGGGTAAATTGTGGGATACTGACACCTAGCTATGTGTTTTGATCTTTGTTAGGTACATTAAATGATGCTGTTATACCTGGTGATTCGATCAAATAGTTGTAGATGTTAGGGTATTTCACGGTGGGCCATTCATTTGGATCATCAACAAAAGGAAGGTAAGGAAAAGGGGCACTGACAAAGACCAAGTATGTTTGAAAAATTGAATTTTTGATTAGTAATACACATTGCCAAGAATTCATTTCAACAACTTTAAACACAATTTTCTCAATATTTGTTTTTGGTTTTTTGCACCCTCAGATTCCAGATTTTCAAATAGTTGTATCTCGGCCAAATATTGTCCTATCCTAACAAACCATACATCAATGGAAAGCTTTTATTCAGATTTCAGTTTTAAAAAACTGACTCCTGTGACTGGTTTTGTGATCCAGGTCACATATGACAGGTTGCGCTTTACTTTATGCGTCCTTAAATGCACATTTTATAAAAATGTAGTTCTGTTTTTTTTTTAGCTTGTTTACTGTACACCTTGTTACAGCAGCTTTTAGACATTGTTCTGTTTTTTTTTTTTGTATAAGTCAGAAACGACAGCAGCAAAAGACAGCTTCCCGCAATACAAAGTCAATGGAGAGGGTTGGATTGCCCCCAGATTATTTCAGTTTATGACACGCCCCAGATAGCACACGTATGTCTGCAAAATGTCTGTTAAAGATCATTTGATCTGGAAAGCATTTGCTGCGTACAAACATCTGACAGACGATTGTTAAAATTTAATTTTTACATTTTTTTTACTGTTTTTTTAATCAAAATATCACAGTATCACAGGTTACTGTTTTATATCAGTATTTTAGGTATTCCTAAATTCTAAAGACACAATTAGGAATTTAATGCAATACAACTGGTGTAGGTATACAATAATTCCAGTAGGGGGCGTTAAGTAAGTTGACATGCAGTACAGTAATAAGTACATATCATTTATTATTTATCTGAGGACCAACAGAGGGAGACAGAGAACAGAGAATACGGTCATAGACAAGCTCAATTTTAGAATGAAAAAATGAAGGCTTTATGTGAACATCTTTCTGTTCTCCCATTGTTTTTCTTCCCTAGATCAGCAGTTTAAAAATTATTCAAAAACAGAAGCATAATTATTTCTTCTGGCTTGAGTAAGTCTTGTCTCCTGAATTCTAATGCCATTCATATCTGCTTCTAATGCCTTGAAGAATAATGGAGACCGCTAATTTTATCAAGGCAGTGTTATGTGGTGTATTCTATAAACTTAGCTCATGTATAGTTTAAAATAAAAGCAAAGTAGAATAGAAATAATCAGTCGTTTAACTTTCTGTACAACCAATATGCCTTTTAAGCTAACTAATAAAAGCTAAATTGGGAACAAGTAAAAATAAAGTTAATCCCCTTCTAAAAATATAGGAATGTAATTTATTTCTTGTAATACACAAGTTTATTAAATGATACATTGAAATGTCAAAATTCACACCCACACCACTACCCTCAGACAAACATAGCAAACTTCTAATAAAGGGATATTTGGTTGAGGTGTCTTTACAAAAGCATGCTATGAGTAAATTCTGGTCCATCTGATGCTGTGGTCCATTTACACATACATTCGCCCCCCAAACCTTCTCAAGCAGTGCCAAGAACAATGTGGTAGAAAAAGGGGGGGGGGGGGGGGAATCAACAAATTTATGGATTATTACACCCTCAAATCCACTACAATCTATCAATATCTTTACTCTAGTTCATGTGTGTCCACACCAAAACTCATCATTTGTGTTGCATGCCCAGTGTTGAGCATTTAAGGAACATCAACAGCCTGTTTACTCTGCACCGAATGGATATTTTGGATCTGTCCCTAGAGACGGAGCTCAGAGTGTTCTTTTTTTCCTGGTCAGAAAATTCATTATTCAAGGTGTGTAAACCCTCCATCTGCTGCCTGTCTGGCTTAAACGCTACACTGTCCATCCAGTGGAAATGTTTGACTCCGTCACCTCACTGTAGCAGCGCTGCAAACATCAGACACCTACATAAAATTCAACATCACCTGTTGTTGATCTGATATTTATCCCTCCAAAGGCATCAAGACTGGGTAACAGTTCTGATATATAGGTTACATTAAAAAAACATGGCATTGTCTTGATACATAACCAAAAACTACAGTATCAACATGGTAAATGTCTAATAAACATGGTGTTATCTTGATTCATATTTTAAAAAACCATGGTTTTACTGTACATGTAAATCAGTCCATCAATCAATCAATGTGTTATTACCATGATACCAAGTCCAAAACGCAATATTACATGTGGTAGAAGATGTCTAAAACACATGATATAGCGAAAAAAATCGCACATCTTCATCGGCGAAGAACTTATTGACACGTCCAGGTGTATCAGAAAATGGAGGAAAGCATCATTCAACTTGCACGGAAGACGTGATATCACACATTTATGGAAAGCCAGGAAGGTCAAAAACATACAGATATTAACACGTAAACAACACGTTGTCATCAGCGTTGCCCCGGCACGAATTCATATCTATTCGCGTCTTTGCATTGACTTTGTATATAATCTACTCCTGCAAATAATTAAGGGTTTAACGTGACCAAGCCTCACCCCAATTTGCCCGATGGTGGCACTACAGCGAACAAAAGTACGAAATCGCTCATAACTCCTAAAGTCGCAGACTGAAGTGTCTTATGTCGTTGGAATCCTTGGCTCATGGTGGGCAAAATGCCTCAGATTCGATCTTGAGCCCAGCGAAATTTTCGTGTAGGCCCTATTTTTTTTTGTTTCTTTGTTTTTCTAGCACTTTTGCAAACTTGTCCCAGGTTTTGCGGCTGATCAGAACCAAACCAGTGCAGAAAGATTTTCTGGAGAGTGAACTTTCAACTCACCATCATAAAGGGATGCCAAACATAGATGTGGCCCCACCACTTTTGAACGTTTTGGCATCATATATATATATATATATATATATATATATATATATATATATATATATATATATATGATGCCAAAACGTTCAAAAATGGCAGGGCCACTTTTAGTGAAATGTCATTCAAGAAGTTCATGTTTTTCTTTCTTCAGTCGTAAGGAAAAAAATTTTTTTTGGAGTAAACATTTCAGGATTTCTCTCCATATAATGGACTTCCAAAATGCAGCTTCAAAGGGCTCTAAATGATCCCAGCTGAAGAAGAAGGGTCTTATTTAGCAAAACAATGGGTTATTTTCTAAAAAAAAAATTACAATTTATATACTTTTTAACCTCAAATGCTTGTCTTGTCTAGCTCGGCAAGACAAGCATTTGAGATAAAAAAATATATAAGTTGTAAATGTTTTTAGAAAATAACCCATCGTTTCGCTAGATAAGACCCTTCTTCCTCAGCTGGGATCATTTACAGCCCTTTGAAGCTGCATTTAAACTGCATTTTGGAAGTTCAAACTCAGGGGCACCATACAAGTCCATTATATGGAAAGAAATCCTGAAATGTTTTCCTCAAAAAAAAAATCATTTCTTTACGACTGAAGAAAGAATGAAATGAACATCTTGGATGACTAGGGTTGAGTACATTATCTGTACATTTTTGTTCTGAAAGTGAACTACTCCTTTAAGTCACAGGAATAAAATCGCAGAGCTTGCCACTTGGCGGCACTATTAGAGGGGAAAAAACATAAAATGGCTTATACTGCACAACCATTTGTCCTTTTAACATGAAAATTGGTGTGCACTTTCTTGGTCCAAAGTGCCTTTAAGGACATCTCAAAAAACATGACTGCCATTGGCTGCAGAAATTTGAGCACCCGTTAGACATGGTTAACGGAGGCCGATGGGAATAAAACTCTTTGACTCACAGCCCCAAAGGTCTGAGAGAAATTTAAAAGAAATTAACCACTGGGGGGCTGGTGATATCACATTTTTCTAGGGCATAAACAATGATACATCATGCGATATTGGTATCATACGAAAGAACTCTTCATTGTGGACAACTTTGCCTCTTGAACCACTGCTGTCAATCAAGTTGTTTGTTAAAATTATTGAGAATATGTCAAAAACCTACTTTTGTGAACTAGTTCTAGGTTTTTTTGCTCAATCTGGAAAAACAACACTGGACTCCATGTCAATAATTATCAAAAAAGTTTAAATTAAAAAACTTTGGGAGACTATTATGGGGTCATTTAGAAAAGGGGCCTGTCCAAATTTATCCAAAATCCTATAAATCCTAAAGGAAAACTCAAAACTTCACGAAATCTGGTGAGCACACGCAACAGGTGATTCTAAACAAGCATGCAAAGATAAGGCAATCAGATGTAAATGAAATGGATTCGCCAAAAATGCTTTTTTCATAATTGATTTAAGTGGGTACAGCCTTGCCAAATGATATGTAATGTCTTTTTCTTTACTTACTTAAATGCCTTAAGAACTTGAACCCTGGAAATCACTGCTGGAAGCTACATTTAAATCCCTTTTGGTGAACAAAAACCAATAGCACAAACGTTGCGGCATGATGCGACAACTGTCCCATCCGGTGTAGGAGTGGTTTAAGAACTGTTATATATTCCATGCTTTTGGATACACACCAAGGCAATATTATGTTTTTTAGACTTAGTACTATGGTAAAACCATGTTTTTTGCTGTATATTTGACTGTATATTAAAATGCCATTTTTTGGATATGTTTTGTAAATGTACTATGGTAATTTTTAATACCAGTTTTTGACATTTTGCATGCTGATACCATATTTACCTTTGAGTACCACGTAAAAACATAGCACGGAAATATGTTAATCATTCTGTACCATAGTAAACAACATGTTCATTTTTGTTGAAAGTGTTGTTTTTGGATTTGACCTTTTTCGCACATCAATATCAACATATAAACTCCTGACTGACCTGAGCACGTACATCCACCCAGAAAAGAACAGTTTCTCAGTGAGAGGTTTCTGTTACAGCAGGAGATATCGATGAAGCCAGTGGAGAACGGGACCGTTAATAGTCTACAATCGTCCTGACTGATGAACAGAAGGAACTTCTCACGGTGAGGTGACATTGACAAACAAAGGACTAACTGATAAGTACAGCTGTTCCTAATGGACAACATGTTTTCAAAGACTCCCCGATGCTGTATGTGTGAACGGCGGGTCAATGACCGGTCACAGCATCCCAAAAGGCCATTTCCTCTGAAGCGCATGCCACCCAGTTACAAATACCAGTAAGTGATTTAGATAGTGTACATTTGAAATGCCTGTCTATTTCCATCCGATGCAGGGATTCTGAAAGCAGATAAGCAGTTCCCAAGAGTATAGTGTGTGGAGGTTTCCACTTCACTGGCTTTAGTGCACACAGGTCTAACTCACTGGTCGCCACAGCCACAGGCTGACAACTCGCCTCTTGTCACAGGATTGGATGCGTGTCATTTCAGCCTAATACCCATGTCAAATGATTTAGCTGAGCCGCAGAGGTCAACTGCACTGATAAATCGGGACGAATCATGATGGATCACTGCCAAATCGAAGCATCTGGAGATTCTTTGGGTGAAGGGAGAGGGCACAGGTGTTAATTAGCAAGTCAGACATTTGAGGTTGTCTAATGTAGGCAAATAACTTCTAGTAATGTTTTGAAGTTGTGAGACGAGAATACATTTGCACAACTTTTTAAAAAATCCCTTAAGAAAATTGTGGCTTTCAAATGAGTTGATTTTGCATTTACTCACCCTTAGGCCACCCAAGATGTAGATCAGATCCTCTGCAGTGAATGCAGTGGCGGTTCTACACGGAGGCCAAGGGAGGCCCGTGCCCCTGTAGACATGTCCTTGGCCACCCCTGTGGCCCCCCCCCCATACTGACCAAATAAAATAAAATAAATTAATTATGGTTTTACACACGAGCGCCAAAAGCGGAACTAATGCGACGCATCGTTCTACTTAAATGGGTAAATTAGAGCGGCGCACACAAACACTGCAGCAACAATTAGAACTACTCTTGGATAGAGGAACTACGATTTATTTCTCCTGTTGCAAGAGTCGAAGGTAAGCAAAACAATTTCATTTCGTGAGTGACTTGTTGTTCTTGCACATAACCGTGTTACTTTTGTTTTTCACACTGATAATTAAATCAAGTTTGTAAATGGCTTTGTAAAATCTTTGTTAACGTTAGTTAATAAAAATATACAGCTGTTCATGTTAGTTCATGATCAAGTGCCGGTTTAGTTCTGCTGAAACTCTACACCTCTGAGAACTCTCTCATTAAAACAAAGAAAGTGTAGACATGATGTAAATAAGAGATTAATTGTACTGTGTAAATGTGATTTCATTACCTTTTATTAACTTTGAGAGATTGCGATGAACTACAGTAATGTATGAGTGACAGCTTTCCAGTGATTGTAAGGGGAGCGCGCACTTTTAAGACTATAATTAATTCAGAATTTGAATTCATTTATTCATGGATTCACTCTCTGATAACGCAACATCGCCATTGCTATCGTGCAGCACATAGGCTACTACATCAGTTACACAAACTAAGAGAAGGCAAAGCAGGTGCTTACTCATCAAAATATGTCTAAACAGCCGCACTGCACGTGTCGACACGCGCCCGTGAGTAAACATTATTTTTTTCTTTCACCATGCAGCAAACGTAAAAAATAATTAAACCGTTTAACTTATAGTACTTCTTACTGTCGATTAACAGTGAACGGTCAATATGAGCATCCCTAAAATGTTTGTATGATTTTAAAGTAAAATAAAGTTTATAATCTTTAAATATCACTTGTTGTCATTTTTTAATGTGCCCCTCTGGTTAAACACTGGCCCCTCCTTGGCCCCCCTAGTCAAATTTGTCTAGAACCGCCACTGAGTGAATGGGTGCCTCAGAATGAGAGTCTAATAATCCACAGGTAATTCACATGACTTCACTCCATTAAAACCTGCATGTGTCTAAAAAAATTATTGTAAAATAAAAGTCCTTTGTCTATAATATTGCTTTCTCCATATCTGAATCAGAAAAGAGATATGCACAGCTCCAGCACTGTTTAGAAACAAAAACAGTCCAAAACACGTCTAAACAAATACATGCATTTTGATGTAAAAGGACAACAGAGTACGGAGTTTTTCACTAAAGGAGGTTAAAAACAACATGCAGCTTTTCGTTTGACAAGACCTTAATTGATGGTCTGGCGTCCTGTGGATTAACGTTACTTGTGGGTTACTGTGATGTTTTTATCAGCTGTTTAACATTCACCATTCACTGCAGAGGATCCATTGATGACTAAGTGATGGCTAACACCAAATGTATCCAAATCAGTTCTGAGGAAGAAACAAACTTACCTACATCTTGGATGGTAAATAAAACTAGAAGCTAAAGTTCGATGACAAACTTTAAATGTTGGCTTGGAGAAGCAAACCGGGCAGCCTTCGGGCAAAAGGGCCAGCCCAGAACACTTAGAGCTCTCTGATTGAATTGTTGCTAGTAAAAATGCTATTACGATAAGTAATGCTTAGTATATTTTAGGCTAAACAGCTTACCATAGAGGATTTATGTGTATTTTAGGTTAAAACGGCTTGCCATACAACAAGTGTGCAGCGCGTGCTTGAAAGCGTTGCTGTGCGGTTGAGCCTAAAAGCAGAAATAAGCAAGCATTTAAGCTGTGTAATATATTACTCTACTATTATTGTGTTTAATCGCTGGAGTGTTTGTATACCTTTAAAAGACGTGCAAATGATGTCTTTGATGCAGATGAAGACTGAGCAGTGCATTCAATATTAGTTAGTTAAGCCAGTGAAAAAAGTCATTTGCACTCAATGTAGGTCTCTAAAATATTCTTCTATATTTATTGTGTGCAATCGCTGGAGTGTTTGTATTTAAATGCCTTTAAAAGACGTGCAGTCATGTATAATTGTCAGTTGGACATCTCCGGAGCTCATAACACACTGCTGAACACAGCGCTCTCTGTATGAAAAAAAAAATACTCACAAACAACTGCATTTAGCTGTTGATATTTTCTAATGGGTGGACTTAATTAAATCGCTGCAATATTGTAATTTTAAAGGCGGTCAAATTCGTGCAAATTATGTCTTTCGTCTCCATGTATAGTTGAAGGCAATCTGTACGCGGTGAAGGAAATGCTTCGGGTTTTCAATAAATTCGTTCAAACAGCTGAATTCAGGTCTTGATGTGTTCTAATGGGTATTTATAATTAAATGGCTGGAATATTGTAATTTTAAAGGCGTTATTTATATGCATTTTACACCGAAGTCAAAGTGAAAGTATAGGTTACAGCTCGGTAACATGGTCGTTAGTGAAACCTATTGAACAGCTCATTTGCAGCTAATATAGTTCTTTAAAATATTCTTGTATATTTATTGTGTTGGATCGCTGGAGTGTTTTTATTTAAATGCTTTTAAAAGACGTGCAGTCATGTATAATTCTCAGTCGGGTAAATTAGCTCCGAGCCGTAAAGCTCATCTGTATAACACATTTGCTGAAGACAGTGCTTTAACTTTGAAATAAAACAGATCACAAAAGGCTGATTTGTTGATGTGTTCTAATGGGTATTTACAAATAAATCGCTGAAATATATAAATTTTAAAGGCACTCTAATTCGTGCAATTTATGTTGTTTATGAGCACATACAGAGAGAGTTCGTGCTGACGGCTTGTATACTCGCTGAAGTCTGCAAGCATTTCTTTTACAAGAACTGCTCACAAACCACTGAATTTAGCTGTTGATGTGTTCTAATGGGTATTTACAATTAAATCGCTGGAATATTTAATTTTAAAAGGCGGTATTTATTTGTATTTCCACCGATTTCAGAGTGACTGTAAGTAAGAGGTTTGAGTCCCGCCTCTTCAGTGGAGAGGTATTGCGCCTCTAGATGGCGCATTTTTTCTCAGCCCATTGAAATCCTATAGAAATTTTTCATGTAAAAAAATTAATATTAAATCAACTGTAAGTCTGATCATTCCAAAAAGATATAGCAACACTTTGGTGACCAGGGCCCAGGGCTCCGCCGAGTTTGGGGCTTGTAGCCTTAAAGCTCTAGGAGGAGTAGCGTATAGAATTTTAGTCTCAGAAGAATTTTAATAATAACTAGAAGCTAAAGTTCGATGACAAACTTTAAATGTTGGCTTGGAGAAGCAAACCGGGCAGCCTTCGGGCAAAAGGGCCAGCCCAGAACACTTAGAGCTCTCTGATTAAATTATTGCTAGTAAAAATGTTATCACGAAAAGTAATACTTAGTATATTTTAGGCTAAAACAGCTTGCCATAGAGGATTTATGTGTATTTTAGGTTAAAACGGCTTGCCATACAACAAGTGTGCAGCGGGTGCTTGAAAGCCATGACGCGTTGCTGTGCGGTTGAGCCTAAAAGCAGAAATAAGCAAACATTTAAGCTGTGTAATATATTACTCTACTATTATTGTGTTAAATCGCTGGAGTGTTTGTATTTAAATACATTTAAAAGACGTGCAAATGATGTCTTTGATGCAGACGAAGACTGAGCAGTGCATTCAATGTTAGTTAGTTAAGCCTGTGAAAAAAGTCATTTGCACTCAATGTAGGTCTTTAAAATATTCTTCTATATTTATTGTGTGGAATCGCTGGAGTGTTTGTATTAAAATACCTTTAAAAGACGTGCAAATGATGTCTTTGTTAACTGACACATAAATGCAGCCGTGCATCTCCTGTTAGTTAGTTAAGCCTATGAAAAAAGTCATTTGCACCCAATGCAGGTCTTTAAAATATTATTCTATATTTATTGTGTGCAATCGCTGGAGTGTTTGTATTTACATGCCTTTAAAAGACGTGCAGTCATGTATAATTCTCAGACGGACATCTCGGAGCTCATGTCTTAACACACTGCTGAACACATCGCTCTCTGTATGAAAAAAAAAACCTCACAAACAACTGCATTTAGCTGTTGATATTTTCTAATGGGTGGACTGAATTAAATCGCTGCAATATTGTAATTTTAAAGGCGGTCAAATTCGTGCAAATTATGTCGTTCGTCTCCATGTATAGTCGTTGAAGGCAACCTGTATGCGGTGAAGGAAATGCTTAGGGGTTTCAATAAATTCGCTCAAACAGCTGAATTCAGGTCTTGATGTGTTCTAATGGGTATTTACAATTAAATGGCTGGAATATTGTAATTTTAAAGGCGTTATTTATATGCATTTTCCACCGAAGTCAAAGTGAAAGTATAGGTCACAGCTCGGTAACATGTTCGTTAGTGAAACCTACTGAATAGCTCATTTGCAGCTAATGTTGTTCTTTAAAATATTCTTCTATATTTATTGTGTTGGATCGCTAGAGTGTTTTTGTTTAAATGCTTTTGAAAGACGTGCACTCATGTATAATCATGTATAATATATTCTCAGTCGGGTAAGTTCCGAGCCTTGAAAGCTCGTCTGTATAACACATTTGCTGAAGACAGTGCATTAAGTTTGAAATAAAACAGATCACAAAAGGCAGATTTGTTGATGTGTTCTAATGGGTATTTACAAATAAATCGCTGAAATATATTAATTTTAAAGGCGTTCTAATTCGTGCAAATTATGTTGTTTATGAGCACATACAGAGAGAGTACATGCCGACGGCTTGTATAAGCGCTGAAGGGTGCGAGCTTTTCTTTTACAAGAACTACTCACAAACCACTGAATTTAGCTGTTGATATGTTCTAATGGGTATTTAGAGTTAAATCGCTGTAATATTTAAATTTTTAAGGCGGTATTTATTTGTATTTCCACCGTTTTCAGAGTGACTGTAAGTAAGAGGTTTGAATCCCGCCTCTTCAGTCGAGAGGTATTACTGTTAGAGGGCGCATTTTTTCTCAGCCCATGTAATTCATTGGGAAATTTGTCATATTCAAAAATTAATAATAAATCAACTGTACATCTGATCAGTCCAAATAGATATAGCAACTCTTTCGGGACCAGGGCCCAGGTCTCTGCCAAGTTTGGGCCTTGTGGCTTCAAAGGCCTCGGAGGAGTAGGTGTCAGAAATTTCTTTAGCTCATAAGAATAATAAAATATAATAATAATAATAATAATAATAAGTTTAAATAGCATAACAATATGTTGGCTTCTCCAAGCCAACATAACTAGAAGCTAAAGTTCGATGACAAACTTTAAATGTTGGCTTGGAGAAGCAAACCGGGCAGCCTTCGGGCAAAAGGGCCAGCCCAGAACACCATAGTGGATTAATGTGTATTTTAGGTTAAAACGGCTTGCCATACTGGAATAAGTGATGAGCGCCTGCTTCAAAGCCGCGCTGCGTTGCCGTGCGGTTGAGCCGAAAAGCAGAAATAAGCAAGCATTTAAACTTTTTATTATATGACTGAACTATTATTGTGTTGAATCGCTGGAGTGTTTGTATTAAAATACCTTTTAAAAACGTGCAAATGATGTCTTTGTTAACAGACACATAAATGCAGCCGTGCATCTCATGTTAGTTAAGCCTATGAAAAACGTCATTTGCACCCAATGCAGGTCTTTAAAATATTCTTCTATATTTATTGTGTTGAATCGCTGGAGTGTTTTTATTTAAATGCCTTTAAAAGACGTGCAGTCATGTATAATTCTCAGTCGGACATCTCGGAGCTCATGTCTAACACACTGCTGAATGCAGCGCTTTCTGTATGAAAAAAAAAAATAGTCATAAACAACTGCATTTAGCTGTTGATATTTTCTAATGGGTGGACTGAATTAAATCGCCGCAATATTGTAATTTTAAAGGCGGTCAAATTTGTGCAAATTATGTCGTTCGTATCCATGTAAACTCGTTGAAAGCAATCTGTACGCGGTGAAGGAAATGCTTAGGGGGTTTCAATAAATTCGCTCAAACAGCTGAATTCAGGTCTTGATGTGTTTGTAATGGGTATTTACAATTAAATGGCTGGAATATTGTATTTTTAAAGGCGTTATTTATATGCATTTTCCACCGAAATCAAAGTGAAAGTAAGTGTCATCTCGGTAACATGCTCGTTAGTGAAACCTATTGAACAGCTCATTTGCAGCTAATGTAGTTCTTTAAAATATTCTTGTATATTTATTGTGTTGGATCGCTGGAGTGTTTTTATTTAAATGCTTTTAAAAGACGTGCAGTCATGTATAATGCCAGTCAGGTTAGCTCCGATCCGTGAAAGCTCGTCTGTAACACATTTGCTGAAGACAGTGCTTTAACTTTGAAATAAAACAGATCACAAAAGGCTGATTTGTTGATGTGTTCTAATGGGTATTTACAAACAAATCGCTGAAATATATTTATTTTAAAGGCGTTCTAATTCGTGCAATTTATGTTGTTTGTGAGCACATACAGAGAGAGTTCGTGCTGACGGCTAGTATACTCGCTGAAGGGTGCAAGCTTTCCTTTTACAAGAACTGCCCTCAAACCACTGAATTTAGCTGTTGATGTGTTCTAATGGGTATTTAGAGTTAAATCGCTGTAATATTTAAATTTTAAAAAGCGGTATTTATTTGTATTTCCACCGATTTCAGAGTGACTGTAAGCAAGAGGTTTGAGTCCCGCCTCTTCAGTGGAGAGGTATTGCGCCTTTAGATGGCGCATTTTTTCTCAGCCCATTGAAATCCCATAGAAATTTTTCATGTAAAAAAATTAATATTAAATCAACTGTAAGTCTGATCATTCCAAAAAGATATAGCAACACTTTCGTGACCAGGGCCCAGGGCTCCGCCGAGTTTGGGGCTTGTAGCCTTAAAGCTCTAGGAGGAGTAGCGTATAGAATTTTAGTCTCAGAAGAAGTTTAATAATAACTAGAAGCTAAAGTTCGATGACAAACTTTAAATGTTGGCTTGGAGAAGCAAACCGGGCAGGCTTCGGGCAAAAGGGCCAGCCCAGAACACCATATTGGATTAATATGTGTATTTTAGGTTAAAACGGCTTGCCATACTGGAATAAGTGATGCCTGCTTCAAAGCCGCGTTGCGTTGCCGTGCGGTTGAGCCGAAAAGCAGAAATAAGCAAGCATTTAAACTTTTTATTATATGACTGAACTATTATTGTGTTGAATCGCCGGAGTGTTTGTATTAAAATACCTTTAAAAGACGTGCAAATGATGTCTTTGTTAACAGACACATAAATGCAGCCGTGCATCTCATGTTAGTTAAGCCTATGAAAAACGTCATTTGCACCCAATGCAGGTCTTTAAAATATTCTTCTATATTTATTGTGTTGAATCGCTGGAGTGTTTTTATTTAAATGCCTTTAAAAGACGTACAGTCATGTATAATTCTCAGTCGGACATCTCGGAGCTCATGTCTAACACACGGCTGAATGCAGCGCTTTCTGTATGAAAAAAAAAATAGTCACAAACAACTGCATTTAGCTGTTGATATTTTCTAATGGGTGGACTGAATTAAATCGCTGCAATATTGTAATTTTAAAGGCGGTCAAATTTGTGCAAATTTTGTCGTTCGTATCCATGTAAACTCGTTGAAAGCAATCTGTACGCGGTGAAGGAAATGCTTAGGGGTTTCAATAAATTCGCTCAAACAGCTGAATTCAGGTCTTGATGTGTTTCTAATGGGTATTTACTATTAAATGGCTGGAATATTGTAATTTTAAAGGCGTTATTTATATGCATTTTCCACCGAAATCAAAGTGAAAGTAAGTCTCAGCTCGGTAACATCTAGTGAAACCTATTGAACAGCTCATTTGCAGCTAATGTAGTTCTTTAAAATATTCTTGTATATTTATTGTGTTGGATCGCTGGAGTGTTTTTATTTAAATGCTTTTAAAAGACGTGCAGTCATGTATAATTCTCAGTCAGGTTAGCTCGTCTGTATAACACATTTGCTGAAGACAGTGCTTTAACTTTGAAATAAAACAGATCTCAAAAGGCATGATTTGTTGATGTGTTCTAATGGGTATTTACAAACAAATCGCTGAAATATATTTACTTTAAAGGCGTTGTAATTCGTGCAATTTATGTTGTTTGTGAGCACATGTCGAGAGAGAGAAGCCTAGTGCTGACGGCTTGTATAAGCGCTGAAGGGTGCGAGCTTTTCTCTTACAAAAACTACTCACAAACCACTGAATTTAGCTGTTGATATGTTCTAATGGGTATTTAGAGTTAAATCGCTTTAATATTTGAATTTTTAAGGCGGTATTTATTTGTATTTCCACCGATTTCAGAGTGACTGTAAGTAAGAGGTTTGAATCCCGCCTCTTCAGTGGAGAGGTATTGCGCCTTTAGATGGCGCATTTTTTCTCAGCCCATTGAAATCCCATAGAAATTTTTCATGTAAAAAAATTAATATTAAATCAACTGTAAGTCTGATCATTCCAAAAAGATATAGCAACACTTTGGTGACCAGGGCCCAGGGCTCCGCCGAGTTTGGGGCTTGTAGCCTTAAAGCTCTAGGAGGAGTAGCGTATAGAATTTTAGTCTCAGAAGAATTTTAATAATAATAATAATAACTAGAAGCTAAAGTTCGATGACAAACTTTAAATGTTGGCTTGGAGAAGCAAACCAGGCAGGCTTCGGGCAAAAGGGCCAGCCCAGAACACCATATTGGATTAATATGTGTATTTTAGGTTAAAAGGGCTTGCCATACTGGAATAAGTGATGCCTGCTTCAAAGCCGCGTTGCGTTGCCGTGCGGTTGAGCCGAAAAGCAGAAATAAGCAAGCATTTAAACTTTTTATTATATGACTGAACTATTATTGTGTTGAATCGCCGGAGTGTTTGTATTAAAATACCTTTAAAAGACGTGCAAATGATGTCTTTGTTAACAGACACATAAATGCAGCCGTGCATCTCATGTTAGTTAAGCCTATGAAAAACGTCATTTGCACCCAATGCAGGTCTTTAAAATATTCTTCTATATTTATTGTGTTGAATCGCTGGAGTGTTTTTATTTAAATGCCTTTAAAAGACGTGCAGTCATGTATAATTCTCAGTCGGACATCTCGGAGCTTATGTAGAACACACGGCTGAATGCAGCGCTTTCTGTATGAAAAAAAAAATAGTCACAAACAACTGCATTTAGCTGTTGATATTTTCTAATGGGTGGACTGAATTAAATCGCTGCATTATTGTAATTTTAAAGGCGGTCAAATTTGTGCAAATTTTGTCGTTCGTATCCATGTAAACTCGTTGAAAGCAATCTGTGCGCGGTGAAGGAAATGCTTAGGGGTTTCAATAAATTCGCTCAAACAGCTGAATTCAGGTCTTGATGTGTTTCTAATGGGTATTTACTATTAAATGGCTGGAATATTGTAATTTTAAAGGCGTTATTTATATGCATTTTCCACCGAAATCAAAGTGAAAGTAAGTCTCAGCTCGGTAACATCTAGTGAAACCTATTGAACAGCTCATTTGCAGCTAATGTAGTTCTTTAAAATATTCTTGTATATTGATTGTGTTGGATCGCTGGAGTGTTTTTATTTAAATGCTTTTAAAAGACGTGCAGTCATGTATAATTCTCAGTCAGGTTAGCTCCGATCCGTGAAAGCTCGTCTGTATAACACATTTGCTGAAGACAGTGCTTTAACTTTGAAATAAAACAGATCTCAAAAGGCATGATTTGTTGATGTGTTCTAATGGGTATTTACAAACAAATCGCTGAAATATATTTACTTTAAAGGCGTTCTAATTCGTGCAATTTATGTTGTTTGTGAGCACATGTCGAGAGAGAGAAGCCTAGTGCTGACGGCTTGTATAAGCGCTGAAGGGTGCGAGCTTTTCTCTTACAAGAACTACTCACAAACCACTGAATTTAGCTGTTGATATGTTCTAATGGGTATTTAGAGTTAAATCGCTTTAATATTTGAATTTTTAAGGCGGTATTTATTTGTATTTCCACCGATTTCAGAGTGACTGTAAGTAAGAGGTTTGAATCCCGCCTCTTCAGTGGAGAGGTATTGCGCCTTTAGATGGCGCATTTTTTCTCAGCCCATTGAAATCCCATAGAAATTTTTCATGTAAAAAAATTAATATTAAATCAACTGTAAGTCTGATCATTCCAAAAAGATATAGCAACACTTTGGTGACCAGGGCCCAGGGCTCCGCCGAGTTTGGGGCTTGTAGCCTTAAAGCTCTAGGAGGAGTAGCGTATAGAATTTTAGTCTCAGAAGAATTTTAATAATAATAATAATAATAATAATAAGTTTAAATAGCATAACAGTATGTTGGCTCTCCAAGCCAACATAATAATAACTAGAAGATAAAGTTCGATGACAAACTTTAAATGTTGGCTTGGAGAAGCAAACCGGGCAGCCTTCGTGCAAAAGGGCCAGCCCAGAACACTTAGAGCTCTCTGATTGAATTGTTGCTAGTAAAAATGCTATTACGATAAGTAATGCTTAGTATATTTTAGGCTAAACAGCTTGCCATAGAGGATTTATGTGTATTTTAGGTTAATCCGGCTTGCCATACAACAAGTGTGCAGCGGGTGCTTGAAAGCCACGACGCCTTGCTGTGCAGTTGAGCCTAAAAGCAGAAATAAGCAAGCATTTAAGCTGTGTAGTATATTACTCTACTATTATTGTGTTTAATCGCTGGAGTGTTTGAATTTAAATACCTTTAAAAGACGTGCAAATGATGTCTTTGTTAACAGACACATAAATGCAGCCGTGCATCTCCTGTTAGTTAGTTAAGCCTATGAAAAAAGTCATTTGCACCCAATGCAGGTCTTTAAAATATTCTTCTATATTTATTGTGTGCAATCGCTGGAGTGTTTGTATTTACATGCCTTTAAAAGACGTGCAGTCATGTATAATTCTCAGACAGACATCTCGGAGCTCATGTCTACACTGCTGAACACAGCGCTCTCTGTATGGAAAAAAAATACTCACAAACAACTACATTTAGCTGTTGATATTTTCTAATGGGTGGACTGAATTAAATCGCTGCAATATTGTAATTTTAAAGGCGTTCTAATTCGTCCAAATGATATCGTTCGTCTCCATTATACTCGTTGAAAGCAATCTGTACGCGGTGAAGGAAATGCTTAGGGTTTTGAATAAATTCGCTCAAACAGCTGAATTCAGGTCTTGATGTGTTCTAATGGGTATTTAAAATTAAATGACTGGAATATTGTAATTTTAAAGGCGTTATTTATATGCATTTTCCACCGAAGTCAAAGTGAAAGTGTGGGTCACAGCTTGGGAACATGTTCGTTAGTGAAACCTATTGAATAGCTCATTTGCAGCTAATGTTGTTCTTTAAAATATTCTTGTATATTTATTGTGTTGGATCGCTGGAGTGTTTTTATTTAAATGCTTTTAAAAGACGTGCAGTCATGTATAATTCTCAGTCGGGTAACGTTAAAGCAGTCTTCAGCAAATGTGTGTTATACAGATGAGCTTCACGGTTCGGAGCTAACTTAACTTTGAAATAAAACAGATCACAAAAGGCTGATTTGTTAATGTGTTCTAATGGGTATTTACAAATAAATCGCTGAAATATATAAATTTTAAAGGCACTCTAATTCGTGCAATTTATGTTGTTTATGAGCACATACAGAGAGAGTTCGTGCTGACGGCTTGTACTCGCTGAAGGGTGCAAGCTTTTCTTTTACAAGAACTGCTCACAAACCACTGAATTAAGCTGTTGATGTGTTCTAATGGGTATTTAGAGTTAAATCGCTGTAATATTTACATTTTAAAAAGCCGTATTTATTTGTATTTCCACCGATTTCAGAGTGACTGTAAGCAAGAGGCTTGAGTCCCGCCTCTTCAGTGGAGAGGTATTGCGCCTCTAGATGGCGCATTTTTTCTCAGCCCATTGAAATCCTATAGAAATTTTTCATGTAAAAAAATTAATATTAAATCAACTGTAAGTCTGATCATTCCAAAAAGATATAGCAACACTTTGGTGACCAGGGCCCAGGGCTCAGCCGAGTTTGGGGCTTGTAGCCTTAAAGCTCTAGGAGGAGTAGCGTATAGAAAATTAGTCTCAGAAGAAGGTTGAATAATAACTAGAAGCTAAAGTTCGATGACAAACTTTAAATGTTGGCTTGGAGAAGCAAACCGGGCAGGCTTCGGGCAAAAGGGCCAGCCCAGAACACCATATTGGATTAATATGTGTATTTTAGGTTAAAACGGCTTGCCATACTGGAATAAGTGATGCCTGCTTCAAAGCCGCGTTGCGTTGCCGTGCGGTTGAGCCGAAAAGCAGAAATAAGCAAGCATTTAAACTTTTTATTATATGACTGAACTATTATTGTGTTGAATCGCCGGAGTGTTTGTATTAAAATACCTTTAAAAGTCGTGCAAATGATGTCTTTGTTAACAGACACATAAATGCAGCCGTGCATCTCATGTTAGTTAAGCCTATGAAAAACGTCATTTGCACCCAATGCAGGTCTTTAAAATATTCTTCTATATCTATTGCGTTGAATCGCTGGAGTGTTTTTATTTAAATGCCTTTAAAAGACGTGCAGTCATGTATAATTCTCAGTCGGACATCTCGGAGCTCATGTCTAACACACTGCTGAATGCAGCGCTTTCTGTATGAAAAAAAAAATAGTCACAAACAACTGCATTTAGCTGTTGATATTTTCTAATGGGTGGACTGAATTAAATCGCTGCAATATTGTAATTTTAAAGGCGGTCAAATTTGTGCAAATTATGTCGTTCTTATCCATGTAAACTCGTTGAAAGCAATCTGTACGCGGTGAAGGAAATGCTTAGGGGTTTCAATAAATTCGCTCAAACAGCTGAATTCAGGTCTTGATGTGTTTCTAATGGGTATTTACAATTAAATGGCTGGAATATTGTAATTTTAAAGGCGTTATTTATATGCATTTTCCACCGAAATCAAAGTGAAAGTATAAGTCTCAGCTCGGTAACATGTTCGTTAGTGAAACTTATTGAACAGCTCATTTGCAGCTAATGTAGTTCTTTAAAATATTCTTGTATATTTATTGTGTTGGATCGCTGGAGTGTTTTTATTTAAATGCTTTTAAAAGACGTGCAGTCATGTATAATTCTCAGTCAGGTTAGCTCCGATCCGTGAAAGCTCGTCTGTATAACACATTTGCTGAAGAAGACAGTGCTTTAACTTTGAAATAAAACAGATCACAAAAGGCTGATTTGTTGATGTGTTCTAATGGATATTTACAAACAAATCACTGAAATATATTTATTTTAAAGGCGTTCTAATTCGTGCAATTTATGTTGTTTGTGAGCACATGTCGAGAGAGAGAGAAGCCTAGTGCTGACGGCTTGTATAAGCGCTGAAGGGTGCGAGCTTTTCTTTTACAAGAACTACTCACAAACCACTGAATTTAGCTGTTGATATGTTCTAATGGGTATTTAGAGTTAAATCGCTGTAATATTTGAATTTTTAAGGCGGTATTTATTTGTATTTCCACCGATTTCAGAGTGACTGTAAGCAAGAGGTTTGAGTCCCGCCTCTTCAGTCGAGAGGTATTGCGCCTTTAGATGGCGCATTTTTTCTCAGCCCATTGAAATCCCATAGAAATTTTTCATGTAAAAAAATTAATATTAAATCAACTGTAAGTCTGATCATTCCAAAAAGATATAGCAACACTTTGGTGACCAGGGCCCAGGGCTCCGCCGAGTTTGGGGCTTGTAGCCTTAAAGCTCTAGGAGGAGTAGCGTATAGAATTTTAGTCTCAGAAGAATTTTAATAATAATAATAAGTTTAAATAGCATAACAATATGTTGGCTTCTCCAAGCCAACATAACTAGAAGCTAAAGTTCGATGACAAACTTTAAATGTTGGCTTGGAGAGCCAAATTGGGCAGCCTTCGGGCAAAAGGGCCAGCCCAGAACACTTAGAGCTCTGTAATTGAATTGTTGCTAGTAAAAATGCTATTACGATAAGTAATGCTTAGTATATTTTAGGCTAAAACAGCTTGCCATAGTGGATTAATATGTGTATTTTAGGTTAAAACGGCTTGCCATACGAGATTCGTGCAGCGCTTGCTTCAAAGCCACGACGTGTTGCTGTGCGGTTGAGGCGAAAAGCAGAAATAAGCAAGCATTTAACCTTTTTATTATATGACTGTACTATTATTGTGTTGAATCGCTGGAGTGTTTGTATCAAAATACCTTTAAAAGTCGTGCAAATGATGTCTTTGTTAACAGACACACAAATGCAGCCGTGCATCTCATGTTCGTTAGTGAAACGTTTGAAATAGCTCATTTACACTCAATGCAGCTCTTTAAAATATTCTTCTATATTTATTGCAATCGCTGGAATGTTTTTATTTGATTACCTTTAAAAGACGTGCAAATGAATTCTTTGTTGACAGAGGGATGCAGCCGTACATCTCATGTTCGTTAGTAAAACGTTTGAAATAGCTCATTTACACCCAATGTAGCTCTTTAAAATATTCTTCTATATTTATTGAGTGCAATCGCTGGAATGTTTTTATTTGATTACCTTTAAAAGACGTGCAAATGAATTCTTTGTTGACACAGACGGATGCAGCCTTGCATCTCATGTTCGTTATTAAAAACCTTTGAAACAGGTCATTTGCATTCAATGCGGCTCTTTAAAATATTCTTCTATATTTATTGTGTGCAATCGCTGAAGTGTTTTTATTTAAATGCCTTTAAAAGACGTGCAAATTATGTATTTGTTGACAGACTGATAATGCAGCCGTACATCTCATGTTCGTTAGTAAAACGTTTGAAATAGCTAATTTACACCCAATGTAGCTCTTTAAAATATTCTTCTATATTTATTGTGTACAATCGCTGGAGTGTTTTTATTTAAATGCTTTTAAAAGACGTTCAGTCATGTATAATTCTCAGTCGGGTAACGTAAGTTAGCTCCGAGCCGTGAAGCTCGTCTGTGTAATACATTTGCTGAAGACACTGCTTCAACTTTGAAATAAAACAGATCACAAACTGATTTAGCTGTTGATGTGTTGTAATGGGTATTAGAGTTAAATCGCTGTAATATTTTAATTTTAAAGGCGTTCTAATTCGAGCAAATCATGTCGTTTGTGAGCAGATATACAGAGAGAGTACGTGCTGAAGCTGTACACGGTGAAGGAAATGCTTAGAGTTTTGAATAAATTAGCTCAAATAGGTCTTGGTGTGTTCTAATGGGTATTTACAATTAAATCGCTGGAATATTTTAATTTTAAAGGCGTTATTTATTTGCATTTTCCACCTAAGTCAAAGTGAAAGTAGGTCAGAGCTCAGCGATCTCCTGTTGAGTAGAGAGGATTTACTCCTTTAGAGGGCGCCTTTTTCTCAGCCCATTCAATTCTAAGGGACATATTTCCATTCAGTGGAGAGGTATTGCTCCATTAGAGGGCGAAATTTTAGGAATTTTTAATATAAAAAAATTAATATTAAATCAACTGTAAGTCTGATCATTCCAAAAAGATATAGCAACACTTTCGTGACCAGGGCCCAGGGCTCCGCCGAGTTTGGGGCTTGTAGGCTTAAAGCTCTAGGAGGAGTAGCGTATAGAATTTTAGTCTCAGAAGAATTTTAATAATAATAATAATAATAATAAGTTTAAATAGCATAACAATATGTTGGCTTCTCCAAGCCAACATAATAAGTTTAAATAGCATAACAATATGTTGGCTTCTCCAAGCCAACATAATAAGTTTAAATAGCATAACAATATGTTGGCTTCTCCAAGCCAACATAATAATAAGTTTAAATAGCATAACAATATGTTGGCTTCTCCAAGCCAACATAATAATAATAAGTTTAAATAGCATAACAATATGTTGGCTTCTCCAAGCCAACATAACTACTTTAAAGGTAGGTTAGGCGATTTTAGAATTGCTAGCTATAGCAAGTTAGCTTTTGACCGTGACCGTCCCTGTATTATCACTTTGCAAAGCACCGCCTCTTCCAAAACACATGAAAGCGCTCAGGCAGACCAGAGACTAACCTGTGACACGATAAGAGACGGCGTTGGTGGAGGATTGAATGCAACGCTGTCAGATTACCCCAAGTCTCATTCACAGGTGAGAAAAAAATACAGTACAAAGCGTATAATATTACAATATTCGCGACGTTCAACATCTTTATATAAAGATGATATATAAATACATATAGATAAATCTAGGCCAATTAATTTAGCGATTGCTATCGGAATGTGAAGAGACTTTCAACTAGCATAACAAAAAATGTTTTTGAATCGAATCACCTACCCTGCCTTTAACAAAAATTAGAAAAGTTTAGGGTTTAAGTTAAATCAAGTTTTAAGTAAAATATAAATATACAAAATTTAACATAAATAAAAATAAAAGCTAATTAAAGAATTAATAAATACCAGGACTTATTGACGCGTCGTCAAAAGGCCATTGACTGAACTTTATGTAACTTTATGCCACTGAACAGAACGAAACTCAAGTATTTTGTTTTATTAAACAGTCGACCTGGAAAAAAACATTTGGAGTACTATACACTGCCAAAAGTTATAACAAATCAAGGAAGAGTGCAAAAAAACAACAACTGAGGAACAAAAGACGTTTTTGTTTGGTTAAACTGAAGCAGGATTTCCAGAGCAAGAATTTTGACAACATTCATGTTTATTCTTATCATTTCTGGTCAGGTAGGTGAAATATTAGGTTAATATCTTAAAACTGCTCGTAGGCCTACGTATCTTTACCACCTATTAACAGTTAGTCAAAATATTGTGCCCTTTCCTACTTACTAAGTCCTTCTCTATATGATTTAGTATTGTCCACATATTTTTTCTGTAGTTTAGATAGCGTAAATTAGCAGAACAACATATTCAGTAGTACATTAACCATGCAATGAATTCTGTTGTTTACATCCGAGTATCTCTAATGTGTTGACAAAAAAATCTCTATGTTGACAAAGCTGCTAATGAGCGTGGTTCAAGAAGACTGCACAGACTGGCACTGTGCCATCCTTTATTCCCTAGACTGGACACCATCATGTCCACAAAAGCTGGCCCAAAGGCCTCATCTTCATCAAAACAACTGTTACACTCACAGCCGCAAAACTTCTTAATCATGCGGCGTGAATTACCGTGAAATTTAATTTGCGGCATTCTGTCAGTTCAATTGTTTTTATGGAGTTGATGGCACATGCAAACATTGTGTGAAAGAACAGTGCTTTGTAAATGACTTGTGAGAACTGTGGATGTGGAGGCCAACAGCAGCCTGAAAATGAGAGTTGTTATTCTCTCTGGTACTTTATACTGTGCCTCCAAGGAGAACATGCTCGCTCCTTTTGTGGATACAGGAAGGTGATAAGACAACAGACAGCAATAGAACAGGAAATGAGGCAAAACAACATCATCTGCGTGTGATATCATCTGTGTTGATGGTGAAGCTGATCTGTTGATCGGCAAGGGAGAAGTGTAATCGTATTTCACTGGTCCGTTTTTAGCATCTCATTTATTGTTTCCAAGATCCAGGATCATAAAAACAAACCCTACCAAGCTTATCTACAATGCACCAGCAAATTATTTTGGCGTGTAGTAAATAATTTAAATTAGCGCAGCGTCAACTGAATATGTGCTGAAAATTAAATTCAAATTAAATTGGCTACATTAATAGTGCTAAAAAAGAATCATTTCCCAGGCTCATGAAAATATGTGCCTCTATATACATTTTACAACACCATGGTTACGTACCTTACTGCAAGTTTCACAGCAGTTTCAGTGAAATGTCCAGAGAGTGGTGCTAAGACACACATTCAATACATGGAACGTTTTTATTACATTGGTCGCTGTTTTGTCAAACTGGGTTCGTACCAGTGCTCTTCATCACTCAAGTTCAACGCTGTATTTCAACGCAGCTTTATATGTGACGACAATGTTCAAAAGTAGCAGTTTTCAAACCGCGTTACAATATTAAGTAATTGTGTGAAAATTAGGCTTTATTAATCAAATATTTGTACCTGTAAGTTATACTTTGTGTGAAAAGGTATAAAGGTTGTTGAGTTTTACTGTCTATAATTCAACTGGAAACTGCAGATATTCGTACACATAGGTACGTTTTTCAGTTTTGCAAATGTATATAGTGGCACGTTATTTCCAATGAGTATAAAAAATAAAAAAGGTAATTGCAACTTTTTTTCTTTTTTTACGAAATTTACGTCTCAATTCTGACATTTTTTGTTCGATATAACCCTGAAATTTTGAGTTATAAAATCAGAATGGTGAGATATAAACTTTTTTCTCTGAATTGTGTGAGTTATAAAGTAAAGAAATTAGTTTATATCTCGCAATTCTGACTTTATAACACGTAATTGCGAGTTTATATCTCACAATTTTTGAAAAAGTCAGAATTGTGAGTTTACATCTCACAATTCTGACTTTATAACTCGCAATTGAGTTTATATCATGCAATTCTGAGAAAAAAGTCAGAATTGTGAGTTTATATCATGCAATTCTGAGAATTGTGTTTATATCTCACAATTTTTACACACATTTATGAGAAAAAAAAATCAGAATTAAGAGATAAAAAGTTGCAGTTGCAGAAAAGTCAGAATTGCAAGATACAAACTCGCATGTGCGAGAAAAAAGTAGAAGTCGCAATTGCGAGTTTATATCACATAATTCTGAGAATTGGGTTTATATCTCGCAATTCTCAGAAAGACAGGGTTTGTGAGTTTATATCTCGCAATTATGACTTTATAAGTTTCAATTGTGAGATTATATCTCACAGTCGCAATTCCAAGAAAAAAAGCCAGAATTGTGACATACAAACCTGCATTTGTGAGTCAATTGTGGGATATAAACCAATTCTGTACAGTACAGAAGTTGCAATTGTGTGTTTATATCTTACTATTATGAGAAAAAAAGTCAGAATTGCGGGATAAAAAGTCACAATTACGAGAAAAAGGTCAGAATTGCGAGATACACTTTCATTTGCGAGAAAAAGTCAGAATTGTGAGATATAAACTCACATTTGCGAGGTAAAATTTACAAGTTGCAATTGCAAGTTTATATCTCACAATTCTGAGAATTGTGAGTTTATATCTCGCAGTTCTGACTTACTAACTCACAATTTTGAGTTTATATCTTACAATTATGAGAAAAAAAAGAATTGCAAGATACAAACTCACATTTGCGACAAGTACAAACTGCAATTGCGAGTTTATATCATGCAATTCTGAAAAAAAAAATCAGAATTGCAAGATATAAACCACAGTTGCGAGAAAAAAGTGAGATACAAACTCATATTTGTGAGAAAAGGTCAGAATTGCGAGATACAAACTGCGATTGCGAGAAAAGTCAGAATTGCAGGATACATTTGCTAGAAAAAGTCACAATTGTGAGTTTATATCTCACAATTAGGAGAAAAAAGTCAGAATTGCCAGATAATTCATTTGATTCAACGTTTCATTTTTTGTACTAGCAATATACCAGCAATTTCTGAATGAAAATTGTTTCGACACCACATTATTTCAGAGTACCAATCAAATACACAAATTTACTCAATACAGATTAAAAACAACTTTCACATTTAATGAAAAATCTCAATACAGTTTACAAGAAACATTCATAAGAACTGCAAAAACTGAGAACAACTTTCCAATTAAACATTGCAGATGGTTAAATATAATAAACAATAAGTGCACAACATTATGGCCCCTGTTTGTACATATTTTTTACATTAAAAATGCATCTGTCAAACACACCAGATTCCTCACAGACCATCTGTCAAAATGAAGGCATACAGTCCTCCACAATAAACTCGGAAACCCTCTTCAATATTTAATTCAGTCAACCCCACAATTCCTTTCTGCCAGCTCTAATTAAAGCCCCATCTTTTCTTCTGCCTTTGACAGTCTGATAATGATGCTGAATGCCCCTGCCTGTGGCATCTGTGTCACTTTAAATGAACGCAACCGGGCACGTGGTGTCCCGGGGACCTCTCGCTCTTCGGGCCTGGCTGTAAGCGATCCGATCTCCTCTCCAGCCCATTGTGAAGTCTCTGGACCGCAGTTTCCAAAATCTGTTCGCAGAGCACAGTTCACACTGAAATGTCACTTTCGTACGCCCTCACACTCGCTGTTTTGTCAGTTCACTTGACCTAAATCTGCGTCCAACTGTCTACTGGATTAATTATCTGTTTTTCAGTTGAATGAAAAGAGCACAGGCAGCAGGATTCATTGCAGTGTACAATTTCTCAACCCCCCTGACAATGTGAGGCAGAGCAACACAAAAGCAAAAATAATCAGAAACGCCGTCAACGTCTGCTATTGAAATTACTGATCAGTGGGATATGAAATAAAAGAGTTTGCGGCGTAATAACAGCGAGTCGTGGTTTGGTTTATCACTGGACACATCTTTTTGTGGGCCAACTAAATATTTATGCCACTACTGAATCTCCTCACATAATAATGAATTACATTCACATGCTAGAATATACATTTCTTGGACAAAGTATCATTTTGTATCTCAGTTCATGCTTTTTCATACCGTGGCTTTTCTTCAAGATATAAAAGAGGAAGAAAAAAATACCCGGGGTAGTATAATGGCAAAACGGCATTATGTAATGCTTTCGATGCGAGAACAGTTCAATATCAGTGCAAGGATTTTTGCTTTTTCTTACAATCCCCATTTTTCTTTTGAATGCACGGCTGACTGACTTCTCAGTATCAACATCTAAAGTAAGATTCTCCTGAAATGAGACACCTTCGGCCGTAATAAATCCTCACATTTGAGTTTGGCATAGCGATGACCCACTTTTTGCATTCATCCAAGACATGTTCTCGGCTGAGTTTTCATGTGTTGATAGCATGGCGTTGCGTCTCCATGAACGTCTAAGAAAATTGCTGCAGGCCTTAAGTAGCATTTACATAACACTATTATATAATCTGGCCCTAATGCAATGAAAGAGTTTACAAAAAGCAATATATGTGATCTGTATCTGCGAAAACGGCATTGTAGTTTTTAATTCCACCAATACTATCCCACTCAGAGGTTTGGTTTTAATGTGCTGTTTTGGTGGTTTATAGCAGATGCTGAATCCTCATTGTGTCTCCTGCCTGTCAATCTTATGCTTCAGAAAGCCTTGTCCTCTTCAGCGTAAAGCTTTTGAAAAATACTGAGTTGTTAGCCAAGGGGCGGTGAAGTAAGAGCGTGATTCATATAGCGCCAATTCTGGATGTCTCACACTACGGTGGTCTCAGTTTGTAGGAAAGACTGGGCTCTGGAGTTCCGATGGAATTGGGCCATGTTTTCCGTTCCGTTCCTGGATATCGACGAACTGTGCAGACGGTAGTCACGTCCGATGTAACGCTTTAAACGCAAACTCCGCCACTTCCTCTTGAGTTCGCTCTGGACCTGAAAAGCAGCCAAATGTAACATCAATTAGGATGGTGTATAGCATTAGCATTAGCCTAGCCACCCAAAATTAAAATGACCCCATGATTTACTCAATATCAAGAGACAAGAGAGCGGCGTTCCAGCATATGAAGTAGAATGTCGGTGTAGCGTAAGCTCTGGTGAGAATATGCTGTCCTGCGAGAATCAAGTTTTGTTTACAGGAGCAAAGCTAGCAGTTTCCTTTGTTTAGATAAGGAAAACCTGTCTCCTCTTGGCTTATTTCGAAATCCTCTTACATTTTTTTTTTTTTCCAAATCCTCGTTTTGGACTTTTAATTTGTGACCGGTGTTTTGAACATGAACGTGAGTACAACAGTTAGCGGAAGCCAGAGATTATGGTTTATAAAGTTTTAAATAAGGATATTTTTCTTGCACAAACACGTCAATTTGATTCAGAAGGCATTGATGGATACACTTTATTGCACATCAAAATCTCAACAGCCATTCTCTGGCATTATAAAGTTTGAAAGATTGTATTCGTTTGAAAGAAGAAAAACATATAAACCTAGGATGACTTGAAGGTGAGTAAATCATGAAGTAATTTTAAATTTTAGGTGAACTATCCCCTTAAGTCAACATGAAATCAAGATTGAACCCATTTATGCTTAAATTGTGTTTTTATTTTATTTTAATTTTTTTATTGATTCATTGAAAAATTTTGTCTGTAATCTTTTAAGTTAACTTTCTCCACCTCAAAAAAACGGTTAAAAAAAAGTTTTCAAGCCTTTCCTGTAACCACTTGTCATACAGAGCAGGGTTGCCAGGTTGCACAACAACAACAAAAAAACACCCAGTTGCTACTCAAGTTTAGCTCATCGCATTTTGCTGGGGAGTCCCCTGGTAAAAAATGTGTTCCGGGGGTAAAATACACATTATTTGGCTGGGTTACCCTGGTAAAATTTGCATTCCGTAAGCTAAATATCACATTATTGGGCAACAGAGTAGCCCAATTCTTGGCAACACTGATACAGAGGCAGTTTTGGTGAGATGCAAACAATTCTATCTACTTTTCTCTCTCCTTCAACATCCTTTTTCACTCGGAAATACATCACATTACAGAAGTAAAATGGGTTGTGAATGTTTCATGTTGACTTGAACTTGAAAGAAAAATATAGCTTGAAGGAAACTACTATTTTTTTCCAAAACCTAGTGAGCTGCCAGAGGCATTTTAAGGCATCAAATGTAAATCTAAACTTTTCCAACCTTATTATACTGCCTTTTAAAACATCTTGTTTTGACCGTATTGTATGTAAGCACTGTATATATCCCTCATGAGACAAGATGGCAGATGAGGTGTAAGAAATGATAACTATCGATATGTCATTTGGTACTGAAAAGCACTGTCAAAAAGTTCAATGTAATAATGTTTATTTTACTCAATGTGTGGGTGTATTTTTGTACTTCTTTAGTGCTATTTGTTTTGCTACCTATGTAAAGTGTTTCAAATTGCTCAATTATGAGATTTAATTACAGTTAGGATGTGGTCTTAGAAGCTGCAGCTCACTAGGTTTTGAAATAGAGCTAAAGTGAGATGCATCAAAAATCAATAAAATTGCAGACTAACCTCACTATTCAAAAAACAGTACAAAATCGCAACCACCAAGCCCTGTGAAAGGAACACAGAGAGTTATTGTGGTACAACACTGATAGAGCATCTTATGTCATTCTAAACAGTAATGCGGTGAAATATTATAATTTAAAACACATTCAATTTAGTTCTGCTGAATTAAAATTTCCTGATAATTTTGTCATCCAAGATGTTTTGAGGTTTTTGAGGAAAACATTCCAGAATTTTTCTCCATGTAGTGGACTTAAATCTTTTTGTAAGCTGGCTGAAGGTCTAATTTGCAGTTTCAATACAGTTTCAAAAGGAATCTATATGATCTGATTTGCTTAAAAAAGGGTTGCCAGGTTGCACAACAAAAACCCACCCAATTGCTCCTCAAAACTAGCCCATTGCGTTTAGCTGCCCCAGTAAAAAACGTGTTCCAGGGGGTAAAATACACGTTATTTGGCTGGGTTCCCCTGGTAGAATTTGCATTCCAGGAGCTAAATATCACATTATTAGGGTTGCTTTAACCCACGGACATGAAAAATAACCTGCACAACAGTGTTAGAGTAGCCCAATTCTTGGCAACACTGAGACAGAGGTAGCTTTGGTGAGATGCAAACAATTCTATCTACATTTCTCTCTCCTTTAACATCCTTTTTTACTCAGAAATACATCATAATTCATACACTTTTTAACCACAAATGCTCATCTTGCACTACCTCTGTGTGACTTAACACATTACGTAATTATATTGGAAAGGTCATGCATGGTTAGTTCTTCACCTGTGTACACTCTTAAAAATAAAGGTGCTTCAAAAGGTTCTTCAAGCAAACCCATCGAAGAACCATTTTTGGTTCCACAACGAACCATTCAGTCAAAGGTTCTTTAAAGAACCATTTCTTGCTTACCTTTTTACAATCTAAAGAACCTTATTTGCCACAAAGAACCTTTTGTGAAACCGAAAAGTTCTTCAGATGTTAAAGGTTCTTTATGGAACCATTTAGACATAAAGATTCTTCTACGGCACCTTTATTTTTAAGAGTGTACTTCGGTTCAAAAAGGAAGGATAGGGTAAAAACGAATTTTTCTTCTCCAACTTCAAAATTGCCTGACATGATTGTTTTACCTTTTTTTGTAAAGGGTGTTTGACTTTAATTGCATGTTCACTTTGTAAACACTGAGTCAGTACTTCTGTCTACGTCATACATGACCTTTCCAACGTCGAGCTATTTCAAGATGAGCACGTGTGATTAAAAAATATATACATTTCAACCTTTTTTTTAGAAAATGACCAATCGTTTTGCTAGAAGAGACCCTTATTCCTCAAATGGGATTGTGTAGAGCCCTTTGAAGCTGCACTGAAATTGCAATTTGGACCTTCAACCCACAGATCCCCATTAAAGTCCACTATATTCCTTAATTTCTTGATTTCAGAAACACATCTTGGATGACATATGGGTGAGTAAATTATCATGAAATTCTAATTCAGATTTTTGAAAAGGAGAAAATGTAAAAGAACAGCATTTATTTGGAATAGACAATTTATGTATCCTTTCAAAGTTTAAGTAGATATGTATAATCACTAGTGACATTTAGGCATATCCCTCACCTGAAAAGATCCCAGACCAAGGTCAAAGAATATTTTATAGTTCTCCATCTCTCCATTCTCATCTATGATGTAAACGAAAACAACGTAGTTGATGCCAAAGAGCGGGATCAAGAGAAGTGTGGACTTGGCCAGCCTCCTGAAAAGATAAAGAAGAGTAACAGGATTTGGACGGGGTGATGGGGAGGGACCCCTACTGTTATGATAGCGCAGCAATTTTTCTCAAATAGACAGTATATTTCCGAGCACACAATGGAGAGCTTCAAACTAAAATCTCAACTACAGGACAACAAAAAAAGGGAAAAGTGCATCTGTGAGAGCCTTTCATGCATTAGTCACAGGGCACTCAAACGCAGAACGTGCCACTCTCAGCAGAACAAAAACTCAGATTGCTACAAATCGTGGCATAAATATTTCACCCCCATTTCAAAGCGTGTAATTTAGCAATGCACAATAGATAGTGGAAGACCTGGATAAAAATGGAAAGCAGCCATCCATTTCCAACCATTTTTCTGAAATTCATGCTAGAATGCAACTCTGGTAAATTTAAATGAAAGATCTCAGCTGTGACCTGAATAGCATGTAAGAGGGTTCAACCATGGTGGGCGATGCCATGTTTGCAGAATAGAATATTAGTTGGCATCCATTTGCGATACCTGTACTGGGACTGATCGTTTCCACCAACGTCAGGGCACCTCAGTTTCTGGACCAGGATTCGAATGATACTGATGAACAGAATAAAGTTCAACTGCAGAACACAGAAAGGAAGAGAAAAAGATTTTATGTCATCCCTTTTTTATACAATGACATTATCCAGACTAAACATTACCGAACACTGGATCTGACACAAGAGCTTCTAAAAACATTCTGTAAGACTTGAACCAGATTACAGGATTATCGCACACACTGATACACATACAAATGTGCAGTTGCTGCCTTAAAGGAACAGTTCAACCAAAAATAATAATTTATTCACCATTTTAAGTCCAAACAATGAAACTCAAATAGGTCCAGTGTTGACACCATTGACTTTCATTGTATAAACAAAAACATATTCACTATGTTCCACAGAAGAAAGTCATATTGAATTGTCACTTTAAGAAGTTGATCTGGCCTTTACAGCTTTTCTTAATTGCTTTGGCTCAGTTCTCAAATGATTTTTTTTATTTCCCAAAACATTTAGTTCAGATCTCTGAACAATTCGCTTCTTTTTCAGATCAGATTGGAATTTCTTATTGATTTGAGCAAATTCCAAATGCTTTGGCACATGTGTGCAAAGAGTACATACAACTGTCTGCAGTTTGGACAACAAATAATTGCATATGGCTTGTTGATCAAAACTGATGACTCGATTCTCACTTACACTGTCAAACACTTCAGAACTTCTCAGACATTTTTTACTGTGTAAGCCATCACATTCAAAACGATCTATTCAATTATCATAATTAGTATACAGTACATGAATGTATATTCTTAAATATATCTGACATTGACATTTTTGTTTGTAATGTCTGCTAAATTGGCACATGACCTCTAATTGCAATCGCAATCTAATTGCAAATTACCTCTAATATGAATCAACCATTTAACCAATCAACTTTGGGAGTGTATATATATATATATATATATATATATATATATGTAGATTACCCACAGCACAATCACTGCTGTAGAATTTTTTGAGAATGGAGGACGTTCACAACCCTGAACTGCAGCAACATGCTCGTGGAAGAGCAATTGGAAGTCGTGTAAGAATACGTGGTGGTGGTAGAGGAAGAAATAATCAAGGAAGAGGTGGAAATAGAAGAGTCAGAGTCTCTGATGAAATCAGAGCCACACTTGTGGATCATGTCATAAATCATGGTTTTACAATGGAAGAGGCTGGTCGAAGAGTACAGCCTAATGTAAACAGGTCCACAGTGTCATCAATTGTGCAAACCTTTCGTAGGGAAAACAGGTAAATATGTATTTTTTTTGTTTTACAGTATGTAAAAATGTAAAAATAAAGTATTTTTACAGTATAAACAATATTGTAAAGGTAAATGCAAGTCTATTTGTTTATTCTATAGAACTGCACGACAACCATTAGCACGACTATTTAACCAACTGCAAGAACAAGAAATTTGCAACATGGTCATAGCCAACAATTCCATCAGGCTAAGAGAGATCCAAAGTGCAATCATAAATGACAATAATGTCTTTGCAAATATAAATTCTGTCAGCATTTCCACCATAGACAGAGTTTTAAAAAGACATCAGATGACTATGAAACAGCTCTATAAGGTGCCATTTGAGAGGAACAGTGAAAGAGTCAAGGCGTTGCGGTACCAGTATGTGTGCACTTAGTGAGTTTTCCTGTATTTCTAAGATGCCTGTATTACTTTACTGTAAGTTTCAAAAACCCATAAGAAAATACATTTACTGTTACATTTTTTTTCTGTGTTTCTTCATAGAGAATCATGGAGTTAGAAGTACATGAAACGACCCACATTCATGTTTTTGTGGACGAGGCTGGGTTTAATCTGTCCAAAGGCCGGAGACGTGGTCGCAATCTCATTGGACACCGAGCCACAATTGACACACCAGGCCAACGTGGGGCTAATATTACAATGTTTGCTGCCATTTCAGAGAATGGTGTGAGCACACATATTCCACACATTGGGCCCTATAATACCCAACTTCTCCTGGCCTTCCTAAATGCACTTTACAGAGACCTGATTCCAGAACAAGAAAGAGGTTTAGTTAGACCACATTTGCCTAATTATGTTGTTGTCTGGGATAATGTCAGCTTCCACCGAACCAACAGTGTTGGGGACTGGTTTGCTGCACATGAAAGGATGACAGTGGAATTCCTTCCACCATACTCTCCATTCCTAAATCCAATAGAAGAGTTTTTTTCAGCATGGAGGTGGAAAGTGTATGATCATAGACCACAAAATGCCAAGAATGCTGCATGTGAGGACATCACAGCTGACCATTGCAGGGGATGGGTGCGGCATTCAAGGAGATTTTTTCCACGGTGTGTGGCAATGGAAAACATCAGATGTGATGTTGATGAAAATCTTTGGCCTGACCAATGTGACCGACAAGATGTCCACCAAGAATAATTTGTTTTTTGGGGTTTTTTTTCCCATGAATGTTATTTGTTGTTTTTGTGTATTTGTGGTAATACACAAATATGAAATGTAAAGTGAAATCTTGTTACTCTTGTCAGTTACTTTACATGTTCGGTAATACACTTGTATTGTGTATATACACATGAAGTACAAAAATAAACACTGTACAAATACAAATGTTCATAGACTTTTTTTTTCTACATACTATTGACTTTTCTCAACAAATATGAGATTTGTTTAAACCCTTAATTTTCATGGTTGACTGTTGTGGTGAAAAAACAACTAAACCTTTTGACCAGTGTGGCTCACACAATGACAAAAATACTTTAGATTTTGGTGGCCTTGGCTAAATTATTGACACAATAACTAGGTTTTGAAGCATGAATTAAATGTTTTGGGTGAGTAACTACATTTTGCAGATATGCTATAATGTTTTGAAGTTCCTGCAAACAGTTGTGACATTTGCACTCACAGTTTAGAGAATGTTAAGACTGTTTTGAAAAATGTGCCAAAGCAATTGAGAAAAACTGTAAAATGATACTAGAAACTAGAGAAACTAGAGTTTGAATCCCAGAAAACATGCAAGTTAATAAAATCTATGCCTTGAATGCACCAAAGATTTGATCTACCAAATGTAAATTGATCATCTTTAATTTCCATCTTGTTTGAATCCATCAGACAGATAGTAGAAACAAAAGAGGCCACCTGTTTCTGTTCGTCATAATTAATCCCGCCATAAAAACTTAAACCAAAACAAACAGAACATCTTATGCCAAAGGTTCGCCTACCAGTGGCATCCTGGGTAGAATGGAGATGTAGTTACATGGTAGCATCGTATGCAGAGCTCTGTGAGAGAGTTATCTAAACAGAACATAACTGAGCATGTTTGACAGAAAAACGTATGATGTTTTATTATTATTATTATTGCATTCCTAAGCTCTGGAGGGATGGGGAACAGCAACATTTTGACTGAATGCATTCGGGCAGAGCTGTCAAACACTGCCATCATGCTGTCCAAAGACATTTGATATCTTGCAGGTGAGGGTTTACAAAATGAAAATGGCACAGTGGACACAAGAGAGAGTCCTGGCCTGTGTGCTGAGAGAGGCACTTGTGACAGCGCATTTGCTCGCTCTTCCTGACATGCCTGTGATCACGTCCCATCCAGGACATGGAAACTGTTCGTGAGACTCAGCACATCGCCGCGTCTGCTTTGCTGGCAGAATCCCTCCCTGTCTGACATAATGCATACAGTATGAGGCTGGTCTCAGTGTTTATAATTGCTGGTGTGAGGTTATACTCACAATGACAGATGCCATGATTGGCCAGTTAATCACCCGCCAGGGAATCGGAGCGTCGTTTCTCTCCCAGCATCTGTTTTGAGGAGACATCAAAGAGTTACAAGTGCTTTCATAACAGCGGTAGCAAATGGGAATGCGTTTCATCTTCTTCTGCCTCATTTTAATCTCTCAGGGTTTAAATATCCGCTATTAAGAGTCTCATGTGAGTTCTGTCACTGTCTGATTATGCTGTGCTCAACTGCTCACCCAGTGTCCTCGAGGTAAATCCTGCACACAATCCATGGAATCACAAACACGGTGGGGAATCCTGGCGGAAGGACAGGGAATGATCAAATATCAAGAGACTCAGTGGTCACATTCATTCATGCAGAATCTATGTAAATATAGGCTACAGACAGAGTCAGACAGGCATAAAATGGATGGACGGACAGACAGATAGACAGGCAGATAGATAGATAGATAGATAGATAGATAGATAGATAGATAGATAGATAGATAGATGATAGATAAGTAGACAGACAGATCGATAGACAGAGAGATTGATAGATAGAAAAACAGATGATAGATAGATAAACAGACAGATAGATAGATCGATAGATAAACAGATGATAGATAGATAAACAGACAGATAGATAGATAAACAGATGATAGATAAGTAGACAGACAGATCGATAGACAGACAGATTGATAGATAGAAAAACAGATGATAGATAGATAAACAGACAGATAGATAGATAGATAGATAGATAGATAGATAGATAGATAGATAGATAGATAGATAAACAGATGATAGATAAGTAGACAGACAGATCGATAGACAGACAGATTGATAGATAGAAAAACAGATGATAGATAGATAAACAGACAGATAGATAGATCGATAGATAAACAGATAGGCAGACAGATCGATAGACAGAGAGATTGATAGATAGAAAAACAGATGATAGATAGATAAACAGACAGATAGATAGATAGATAGATAAACAGATGATAGATAAGTAGACAGACAGATCGATAGACAGACAGATTGATAGATAGAAAAACAGATGATAGATAGATAAACAGACAGATAGATAGATCGATAGATAAACAGATAGGCAGACAGATCGATAGACAGAGAGATTGATAGATAGAAAAACAGATGATAGATAGATAAACAGACAGATAGATAGATAGATAGATAGATAGATAGATAAACAGATGATAGATAAGTAGACAGACAGATCGATAGACAGAGAGATTGATAGATAGAAAAACAGATGATAGATAGATAAACAGACAGATAGATAGATCGATAGATAAACAGATAGGCAGACAGATCGATAGACAGACAGATAGATAGATAGATAGATAGATAAACAGATGATAGATAAGTAGACAGACAGATCGATAGACAGAGAGATTGATAGATAGAAAAACAGATGATAGATAGATAAACAGACAGATAGATAGATCGATAGATAAACAGATAGGCAGACAGATCGATAGACAGACAGAGAGATTGATAGATAGATAGATAGATAGATAGATAGATAGATAGATAGATAGATAGATAGATAGATAGATAGATAGATAGATAGATAGATAGATAGATAGATAGATAGATAGACAGACAGAAAACAGATAGATAGACATTTAGATAGATAGATAGATAGATAGATAGACAGACAGACAGATAAATAGATAGACATAAAGACAGAAAGACACAATGTGATTTTAGGAAACAGCATCTTTGTTCAGACACCTGCTGCGAAATTGTTACTTTAGCCTTCTGTTGGGATGTGGGCAACTATCTCTAAACAGAGGTAAAGCCGGAGAGGAAATGCTGGTAAACAGAACATGATTAAAGAGGCCATGTTAGTCGTCACTGTCATGATGAAAGAGAAGCTTAATGAGGTGTTGATATGATGAGTCTAGCAAGCCACGCCCAAGTCTGTCCTCTAGAAATGAATGACGATCCTGCTCTCCTTTCTCTCGCCTGGAAACTCCAGGGACACAACAAACTACAAAGACACACTAATACATAATGTAAGACAAACAGACTGAACAAGACCGATGGCACGGCATCTTGTTCCCCACGCTGTTCTTCCTCTGTGTATTGAGCGACATCTATTCAGAAGTGTTTGAATGAATTAAGGAAGAGACATTCAGTGCTAAACCGTGAAGAGGTGCGTGTTCTCAAATGATTTTCTATGCACGCATGTGTTCACGTCAGATAAGATGAAAGCTAAAGCATCAGATGCAGTGGGAAGCGGAAAATCTCGAGGCTTCAGACTCAAATAATCCTTTATTTACTCAAATACCTGCTTATATGTGAAAACTCTGACGGCTTTATAAACGGCTTTATAAGGTCAGTGTTTCTAATGAAGACTTACCCCATCCGATGAGGAGATAGACAATGAAGTGTCTGTTCTCAGAGAAGATGACCATCAGCAGTGTATGTAGGTACAGTCCTTCCACCAGCAACCAGTAGAAGTTTGCTATGATGAAGTAGTTGAAGATGATCAGGCTGGCCTTGCATCCAATCTAATCACAAGCATAGAGATCTTCAATGTGCACTACGTATATCAGAAATGCCAAAGACGGTGTTACAAGCAAACATAACTGCAGTTTTGGGGTTTTAGGATCTGTAGTGACAGAAATAACCACCTTTTAAAACGAATGAAGCATAAAATGTGTTTAGTTGACTATGCATGTTTTAAAAAACTGGCTTAGCTCAGTTCAGACACTTAAAGGTGAAGTGTGTAATTTTTTCGATGTTAGAATACTGTCTCGTATCCTAGTTTAATGTGCACAGACAGCTGGAAATAAACCATCTGTAGATGGACTTCCTGAAAAGTAACTCTTTCAAACATTGCTGTTTGTTTGAGGCATCTGGCAGGACAACATTTGATTTAACATAGTGCTGAAAAACTATTTTTATTTAGTTTTAGTGTCACTAGTTGTGCAGAAATTGAGAAAGAGTTGAAAGATGCATCTTATGTTCACTAAGACTATATTAATTTGATCAAACCACACTAAAACAGTATTGTGAAATGGTATTGGAATTTTAAATATTTTTTTTTAAATATTTGTTAAAATTTATACATTTTAAAGTGTAATTTGTTTCCACGAAGGCAAAGCAGCCATTACCCAGAAATGAATTTAATGTGCTCATTTTATGCATCAGTTATCAACTATGGAAGCCTGTGCCCATTATTGTTATGGTTTGTATTATTATTATTATTTTAATCAAAAGTGAAAGAAAAAAAATAATAATTGCACATTATTCTCATGATCAGACTTTATTTCTCAGAATTGTGAGACATAAACTCAGAATTATTTTTTTCTTCACAAATCTTAGTTTACATTTCATTATTCTAAATGTACAATTCTGTTTTTATTAATTTATTAATATTATTTATTTACTTTAGTTTCTGCCATGAAATAAAAAATACAAAATGTAATTTTCTGACCTTTCTTCTCAGAACCATGAGTTTATAAGCAATTGCTTATATTTATTTGGAAACCTTGATATGTTTTTTTTTTTTTTGATGAATAGCAAAGTTCAAAAGAACAGCATTTATTGCAATTTTTTAAAATGTTAGAAATGTTTTATAACATTATAAATGTATTTTACTGTCACTTATGGTAAATTTAATCCATCCCTTTCTGAATTAAATTATTAATGTTTCCAAAAAAAAAAAAAAAGGTTTTGGGATGATTTCACTCACCATCTCAAAATTTGACTTTTTTCCTAGAATTGTGAGATATATAGTATTTTATATATCTGAATATTTTTTAGTACATTTCATAATTAAGTTTACAATTTTATTTGTTTATTTGATTTGATTTATTTATTGTTTCTGCCACTATATGCCATATATATTTGTTTTGTTTCACTAACAAATAGTAAAGTTCAAAAGAACAGAATTTATTTAAAATAAAAACATTTTATAACATTATAAATCTCTTTACTGCCCCTTATGATTAATTTAACCCATCCCTTTCTGAATTAAATGTTTTTTTTTTTTTTGGATGGATTTACTTACCACCTCAATATTTGACTTTTTTTTTTCCTCAGAATAGAGAGATATAAACTTTTTTTTTCTCACAAATCCGAGTTTACATTTAATAATTCTATGTTTACAATTCTATTTTTATTTATTTATTATTATTTATTTTAATTACTTTCAGGACTGCAAGTTTATAAGCAGTTGCTTAATATTTATGTGGAAACCATAATATATTATTTTGGTTTCTTTGACTAATAGCAAAGTTCAAAAGAACAGCATTTATTAAAAAAAGAAATCTTTTATAAGCATTATAAATGTCTTTACTGTCACTTATGGTTCAATTATTATTTTTATTTTTATTACATTATTTAATTACATTATTAATTTCTTTAAAAAATTTTTGGATGGATTCACTTACCATCTAAAAATCTGACTTTGTTTCTCAGAATTGTGAGATATGTTTTTTTTATAATATTTTATTCTTATTTTTTATATGTATTTGTACTATATATATTTTTTTACTCACAAATCTGAGTTTACATGTTAGTATTTATTTATTTATTCTGCCAAAAGATAAAAAAAAAAAAAAAAAAAATATTTTATATATATATATATATTTTTTTTTTTCTGACCAATAACAAAGTTCAAAAAGACAACATTTATTTAAAATAGAAATCTTTTAACATTATACATTTCTTTACTGTCACTTAAATTAAATTAAATTATTCATAAAAAAAAAACACTTTCTGGGATGGATTTACTCACCAGTGATGGCTGTTTTGTACATTCTACATTCTCGTGGGAAAAAAGAATGGCATCTTTGACCAGCACAGCGATGGCTCTCAGTATAAACGAGAAGAACAGGTTCAGATGGATGTAGTTCCTGGTGCAGTGGAGTTTTCTATTGGAGCGAGACAGCGCTGTAAATAAACATGGCCTCCTTTCTATTTTAATTGTGCTTATGGTTAGTTTGTGAGAAAAATGCGGAGAGTCTTGAGCACTGTTCCATTTATCACATCTCCAGACAACTTTTTAAATTAATAATTTCATTCCAGCTAGATAAACACTATCGGGTTAAAACCAAGCGCCAAGCATAATGTTTATCCTCAATGTCAAAAAGTTTAAAATATAGTCGTTCAGAAGCCTGCCAAATTCGACTCCTCAACGATTACAATTAATAAGGCAGGCTCATCCATCCATACAAAGTGTAGAGTAATATAAAGCAGACACCACTACTGTAACTATTTAAGACTCAGTGTCAGACCTGAACAGACAGAGGATGGTGCTGCCGGTGATGAGCGCGATGAGAGAGAGGCTGTGTCCGAGCGTGTAAAGGGTCTTCATCACCGTGTAGAAAACAAGCTGGACAGAGAAAGAAACAGACTTTGAGAAATGCTTTGTATTTGCAATATTTAATTTTTAGTGGGTTAAAACACCCCACATTAAATTCTGCTATTCCTTTTAAGACATCTACACCATTATGCATTCCTCTATTGCTCCACTTAAAAAAAACTACAACTTTTTTTAAATTATTTTTTATTCAAAAGGATTTTAAATGCAAATTCCAAATATAAATGAAAGTAAAGAAATTAAGTTATATAATTATATATTGTAGGTACTGTAAAGTGCTTTGTCTAATTCACTATGGCAAAAATCACTCAATAACACGTCTAAATTTGACTAGTCCAATCGTGTTGCACATTCCTCAGAACATTTAAATTCTGTCATCACCAGCCCACGCTCATGATGCAGAAAAATCATACCTTTTTTTTCCTAGCAGAACAAAATGTCAAAGCTGCTATTTCCATACAACACAAATGCGTGGTTAAAACTGGTGTAAAACTGGTTAAAATCTGATTGCTGGTACAACTACAGCACTTTTTCCAAAATAGACAAACAGCAAAAAAGACAAACACCCAACCACAAAATCTTGTTACATAGTCTACATCAGGGGTGACAAAATATACCGGTATTGATGATAATCATGATATTTACGTAATGAAATATCATCATGTTAATTAGGGATGTCGCACTTGCAATATACCAGAATTGGTGATATTTTAAAATGAATAGTACATATACGATAATGTGGCGCATAATAATGTTCGTCAGAAAAGCAAGTCCAGAAAAATTCTTTAGGTTCCACAAATACTTTGGTTTTTCAACATTGTTGTGTATTTAAACCTTTTCTAAAAATGACTGTATGATTTTGATATCCATCTTTTCACACTGAGGGCAACTATGGAACTCATATGTAACTATTACAGGAGGTTCAAACGCTCACTGATGCTTCAGAAGGAAAAAACCCCCAATGCATTAAGAGTCGGGGGGTGAAAACTTTTGAACAGAATGAGGATTTGTACATTTTTTTTTTATTTTGCCTAAATGTCATATTCTTTTCATTTAGTGCTGCCCTTCAGAAGCAACAGAAGATACTTACATGTTTAATAGAAGACAAAATAAGTTACATTTACCCTGATCTTCAAATTCAAAAAGTTTTCACCCCTCCGGCTCTTAATCTATTGTGTTTCCTTCTGAAGCATCAGTGAGCGTTTGAACCTTCTGTAATAGTTGCATATGAGTCCCTGAGGTGTCCTCAGTGTGAAAAGATGGATCATAAAATCATACAGTCATTGTTGGAAAGGGTTAAAATGCACAAAAATGCTGAAAAACCAAAGAATTTGTGGGACTTGAAGGACTGTTTTTTTATAGAACAGTAGACAGTTTAACTGTTCAGGACAGACAAGGGACTCATGAACAACTATCATCAAAAAAAAAAAAAAAATCTGGATCATTCAGGTAACAACAGTATAAAGAATCAAGTGTACTGTATGTAAACTTTTGAACAGGGTCATTTTTATAAATTGAACTATTATTTTCTCTTGTGGACTATATGTAAACATCTTTTATGTGAAATATCTTATGTAGGACAGTACTAAATTAAAAAAAAAACATGCATTTTGTATGATCCCTCTTATTTTGGTAAAATTTTGCAGATTCTTGAAGGGGTATGTAAACTTCTGACTTCAACTGTTCAACCTTCTGACTTCAACCTCATTGCAATAAGGTTTTTATGTATAATCACTATTTTTTTTAAATGTAAGTAGCACTGTTTCCATATTAAACTAATGAGTACAGCACAGAAACAAAGTCTAACAAAACATTCCATTTACATTTCCATAACTCAGCAGTACAACCAATGTGTTTAATTTCTGTGCCATGTTTTAAAAGTGATAAAGGATGTACACAAGCTAAATGTGAATTCTCTCATGGATCAAGGACGACAGGGTGACTAATAAGCATGAAAATGGCGAGTTGGCCAGGCGGCTGTTTGGTGGTGGAAGAGCGTGATGAAGCTCAGACAGACTCATCTCCCATAAACAGCATTCTTTCAGTCTGACTTACAACCTGGCACACTGGAGCCACAGACCCACTCAACAACAGCACCACCAGGAACATTCCTCCTGTGCTTCTTTAAACATAAAAGCTCACTAAATTTAGCGTGAGATAGATATTTTACAACTTTTGGTTTCTCTGTTCGTTAAGAGTGCTTTTGTCCGAGTGTATGCATGTCAGTGTGTTTTTGCTTTGAGAGCATTTTGGCATGATACATTTATGATTGTATGATACTGAATGAAGGAAAAATCGTGTATATTTTATGTATATTTAATGCATCATTTTTCCTTCAAACACTCACTGATGCTTCAGAAATAAACACAATACATTAAGATCCGGGGGTGAAAACTTTTGAACGGAATGAGGATATGTACATTTTGCGTTATTTTGCCTAAATATCATATTTTTATTCATTTAGTGCTGCTCTTTAGAAGCTAAAGAAGATACTTACATGTTTCCTTTAAATTCAAAATGTTTTTACACCCTGGCTCTTAATGCATCGTGTTTTCTTCTGGAGCATCAGTGAGCGTTTAAACTTTCTGTAATAGTCGCATATGAGTCCCTCAGTTCTCAGTGTGTAAAGATGGATCTCAAAATCATACAGTCATTGTTGTAAAGGGTACTCAAAAATGCTGAACAACCAAAGAATTTGTGGGACCTGAAGGATTTTTCTAAAAAAAAGTCTTTTATGTGAAATATCTTATTCAGGTCAGTACTAAATAAAAAATAACATGAATTTTGTATGATCCCTCTCATTTTGTTAAACTAATTTACGTTTTGCAGATTCTGCAAGGTGTATGAAAACTTTTGACTTCAAATATATAAATGCCTAGCATTTCATAACTTTTTTGGTTTCAAATTTTTTGGGTGTAAAATTAGGTATGGTATGTCACAGTGTACAATACTGATCACAAGTTTGGGGTGAGAAGACACTAAAATATTTCAGATATTTTTAAGAGAGTTAATTATAATCAAAAACGATCAGGGAAAGTCATATTAAATTTGAAATTGACATTTTTTGAACAAGGATTATAATATAAAATCTATAAATGAAAGGCATTTGAAAAGTAGAAAAAAAGTATAACATTTAAGTATAAAATCAAAAAGCTTCAACTTCATATAACTTTCAAAAATGCATCCAAAGTTGGGAAAAACACCCATATCAATACAGAAATAGAACTAGTGGTTAACATTTTTTTTCATCTAGTCCCACTACTCAAGAGTATTTCATACTAAGCCTGTAATACATCATCCATTAACAACTAAGTGATGTGCAGGTTATCAGAGCTGCAGCAGTTAAAAGGAGGAGACAGAAACCAGCCTCAGCGCTGGCTTTAGATGCAATGAAGGACTGTTTCCTTCTTCAGACAGTCTCTTATTTATTGTTGGATGTGTTATGTGTTTCAGGGAATGCCCATGGAAAACTTCTGGAGAATTTCAGATTAGAAGTGACACTAATATGGCACTTGGACCTCAACATGCGACGCAAGATCCCGGAAAAGGTGAGCATTATTTAGATGTCCAAGTAGTCTGTTTAGATTTGAAGGTGATACGTCTAATCTTTAATGCTGATTATCTTGAAAAATCAGACACTGCTATGTAATTTCTAATCAGTTGTTACAACAGCTGATAATGTCTGAAAAACCTGTTTGAAAACAGTCATTAGTTACACGTTTTGACAAATCAAAGCCAGAGCCTATTAAAAGCCTGTCTCTTCTGAAGAGTCAATGATTTAAGTTATATATATAACCTTCACTCCAATGTATTAAATTAAGTGTGAAAGACATCCAAGTCTAATTTATCTGTACATTCATCAGGTGATATCACTTGCTGTGAACCCTGAAACGAATATCAGGTGTCCTTTTAAACAGAATCAATACCCCAAGGTTAGAAGATCAATGTCTAATTTAATTCATCAGTGGGCTTGTTTTAATTTCTCTGAAGTGTCCCGGGGCAGGACTCCTTTGAAGCGAAGCAGGACGGGGGCTCAAGAAATCAGGTTTCCGACTCGAGGTCGATCAGTGTTCTTACTAACGCCTTAGGAGGACTACTTTAGTCATCTCTGTTCATTTCCACGAGAGAACTCTGCGAGGACGGGAATGTGCCCTCTGCTACTGTCTCTCTACCCTTCAGGAAATTGCTTTAATGTTTCATTTCCCCCGACACAGGATCAGAATGAAAAACAGCGAACTGTCCCTTCATCGCTCAAACGAGCAGCGCAGAGTCATCCGGGCACCATCCCAAACCGCACGGCTGCCAACCGTCTTACTGCGGAGCACGTGCTGAACTCTGGGTGATGTCAAAAGTACATTGACGATAATTTTGATGGAAAACATGTCAAGGGAGATGTACTGTCTATCTAAACATTA
>NC_133384.1:26709089-26774069 GCF_049309525.1 Garra rufa | reverse complement strand
TAGATAAAAGTAAAAGAAGGAAATAGTCATTGAGAGAAAATGAAGTCACAATGTGTAATATAAAGTTGTGAATAAAAGATATAAAGTCTAATTACCTAGAAATAATTACCTTTTTATTTATTTTACTCTGAAGCAGAAATGGTTTCCACAAAAAAAATTCACAAGATACTAAATACGTGAAGCAAATCTGTTGCTCTGCCTACAGAGATGTCAAACAGGTTATAATGAAATTCAGTTCAAATCCAATTTATATGCTGGATCATCCTGTTTTTGTGTCTATAGCTGATTTGCACCATTTCAAGGCTGCTTCAGTCACGGCACGCATCTCCTTTCAACATATAGCCAATCAGAGCGGGCCGATGTGTCAGCATGTCTGCTCTGATCCTTGGTATCACCTCAAGTCACGCTGACAACTCACAGCACTTCACAAGACTGTTTATTCAGCCATAAGAGGCGTTTGCCCTCGCTGCTGGAGATGACGCGTGTCCACGAATGCCCAAAACCACACGCTCGTGACAGAAGAAAGGAATATGAAACACTTTTACAGAATATCCCTCTAATAAAAGTAGATTTCGTTTTAAATTTTCTAGAGTTAAAGCAGATTTGAGTCCTGTCATCCACAGTATTCCCCCCCAGTGCAGTTTAATGCCATTTTAGTGTATAACCCATCCAGACTAGGCATTTCTGCATCATAATTTATTAAATCACACAAATTTACATTTAAAATGCCTTGCCTGAACTTTAACTCTTGCCAACTGACTTGTGTTAATCTAGGACATTTTAATACTTAATAGGACATTTATTCATCATAATAAGTCAAACGAGGTATAAGATACTTAACGTTTGCATTTAAATCCTTATTTAGTCTTTCCCCCAGACGGCTGTTTAAGTTATGCTGGGGAGGTTTCGTCTGATTATGTTGGAGACGTTTCCTTTTTGTCAAAATGACAGGTTCTCCATACAGCCTCCGACATAGTGTCGCAAACGTTCCTCTCATTCCCTGCATTCTCAGGACTGCCTACCCCTATAAAATACCACTGATCTATTTAGAGTATTTATTTTATAAATAATGCCATTAAGACTTAATTAGGCAACAAATCTTATGTCAAAACCAGCCTTGGGTACAAGCTAAAAACAATCTCATGACTTACAAAAAGACTAAACTAAACAAAAATTAGATGGGAAAAATGTATTTTCATTCCTATTAAGGCAAGGATAGTTGAGTTTACAGGACGTCCCCTGATGCCCTTGTAATGGCAATGAAGAGGGAACATAATAACATTGCCAGGTGTTTCATTCGCCACAGCTTATGAATAAATGTAAAATAAATCACAGTAAGCTACAGTTCAGCTCATTAATAGGAAAAACACCTACTAATTCATCATAGGATCCCGAAAAAAATGTTCATGAGCACCAAATCAATATATTAGAATGATTTCTGAAGGATCATATGACACTGAAGACTGGAGTAATGATGCTGAAAATCCAGCTTTGTCATCAAAGGAATAAACTACATTTAAAAATATATTAAATAGAAAACAGGTATTTTAAATTGTAATAATTTAATAAATAAACAATCAAATAAATGTTTTGGTAAGCATAGGAGACTTCCTTAAAAACATAAAACACTTTACCACTGCAAATGTTTGTAGTGGTGTAGTCTGTAGTGTAGTTTTCAAGAGAGGAGTGGATTTATGGGGACACCTGAGACTTTGTGACTGAACTTTGTTGTTTACAAAATTTACATACACCTTGCAGAATCTGCAAAATGTTAATTATTGGACCAAAATAAGATGGATCATACAAAATGCATGTTATTTTTTATTTAGTAATGACCTGAATAAGATATTTCACATAAAAGACGTTAGTCCACAAAAGAAAATAATAGTTGAAATTATAAAAAATGGCCCTGTTCAAAAGTTTACATACACTTGATTCTTAATACTCTGTTGTTACCTGAATGATCTACAGCTATTTTTTTTTGTTTGTTTGGTGATAGTTGTTCATGAGTTCCTTGTTTGTTCTAACCAGTTAAACTGTCTGCTGTTCTTTAGAAAAATCCTTCAGGTCCCACAAATTCTTTGGTTTTTCAGCATTTTTGTGTATTTGAACCCTTTCCGACAATGACTTTATGATTTTGAGATCCATCTTTTTACACTGAGGACAACTGAGGGACTCATATGTAACTATTACAGAAGATTCAAACGCGCACTGATGCTCCTGAATAGGGTAAATTTTACTTATTTTGTTTTCTGAGAGACATGTAAAAATGAAGAAAAATATACACATCTTCATTCTGTTCAAAAGTTTACACCCTGTCTCTTAATGCATTGTTTTTCCTTCTGGAGCATCAGTGCGCATTTGAACCTTCTGTAATAGTTGCATATGAGTCTCTCAGTTGTCCTCAGTGTGAAAAGATGGATCTCAAATCATACAGTCGTTGTTGGAAAGGGTTCAAATACACAAAAACGCTGAAAAAACAAAGAAATTGTGAGACCTAAAGGATTTTTCTGAAGAAAAGCGTGCAGTTTAACTGTTCAGGACAAACAAGGGACTCATGAACAACTATCAACTAAAAAAACACAGCTGTGGATTATAGGTAACAACAAAGTATTATGAATAAGTTTATGTAATTTTTTAAAAAGGGTAATTTTTGGATTATATGTAAACATCTTCTATGTGAAATAACATCTTATTTAGGTCAGTACTAAATAAAAAATAACATGCATTTTGTATGATCCCTATTGATTGGTCAAATAATTAACATTTTGCAGATTCTGCAAAATGGGACCTCAACTGTATATTGTAAAATGGTGCATAATAGGTCTCCTCTCTACTCTAAAGCAATAAATTGCCATCTAACCACACAATGTAGAACACTTATAGAACAAGTGAATAAAAACGTCCCAGAATCCCCAATGAGCTTCAATTCATTGATTGATTATTCAAATCTCTAAAGCACAATTGCAGGATCAAACCTTAAATTTCACATGGCTTTATTTCATGAGCTGAGAGAATCTGGTTTTCTAATAAGACAAAACCTTACATGTTATTGGACATTTATAGTTTTTTTTTGTAACATTCTGCTGCCACAAAGAAACAAAAGCACCCCTCTGTTCTGATTCTTTTATCATTCCGCTCTTTTTTTGGCTCTCTGGCACTCTTTTCAACTTCAAACGCATCTAAAATCATTTGTCTCTAAATTCGGGATCCCCAGAAATATAATACGGCGAGCAATTTGGTTGAAAGCCCATGAAAACACACTTGAGCCAGCTGCTCGCTTTCTTTCAAAAACTCTAGTGTTTTCTATGACCGTTTGTCTCTGTCAGACACATGGATGAACACACACATCCATGCATGCGCGCACTCGCATTTCCAAATGCACACAAACACAGTCTCTGCCCCAAAGGTAGTCCCAGCTGGCATAGATTCAGGCTAGATAGTGGGCACTAAAAGGTTCAGGGTCCTGAAGTGCCCTCAGTGTCCACACATGCTGATTTGTCTGCGGTTGTAGCACATGTAGAGGAAACAACAGTGCCTTTCAGACAAAATATCTTCCTTGGCCACAGTCATTCATGCATAGCTCCTTCAGGACGGTGAGCAGAATGATCCTAAACACTGTTTACAATCAAGACGTGTCTGTGAAGTAATTCTAAAAAAGATAAGTTCAGCCGCTCACCTTGGATGGATCCGGGGTGGGCTCATAGCAAACCCTGTCGATGCTGGGATACACGTCAGACCAACCTTCCGTAGTGCAGTTCCTGCTAATGATGCCTAGAACAAACAGATATCGCTTCGTTAACAGCCAATTTATCAGACTGATTAATGGCAATTTAGACTGACAACCAGCATTAATGAGTGTTTTGGTAGGTAACGCTCCACAACGGTGCACATCGCTGAAAGATATCAGAGAAAACTAAACACAAAAATAAGCTAATCAAAGAAATGAATCAAGAATAAAGTGAAGCTCAACAAAGCCTCAACAAAAAAATGTTTCAAAAGCAAAACATTTTGCATAAAGAAAATGAAGCTTAAAGCAAAATACATTTTTACTTTTTTTTTTACTGTGCCGTTTTCTTTAGGTGTGATTTCTAGCTACATGGGCTGGAGTCGCTCATTATACTTGTAAATCCATATGGCACCAGTGATAATGGAATAGCTTTGTACATCACTGATGCATTCAGTCAAGGCTGAGAGGCTGAGTGTGAAGTATAAATACAGAATATTTGTGTTTCGTGCATTAAAGTGTCTGCGTGTAGGCTTGCTAATACTCTCGGTAACGAAACAACAGCCTCCTACACAATGCATTGCATCAATGACTGCCATTACACCTGGAGAAGAGCAGCTGGCAGGCTAACAAAGAGTACATGAACACATTTATACATCAGACAAACATTACGACACCCAAAAGACCTCAGTGCAAGAAAACCAGCAGGCTGAAACATGGATTTTTGAAGGTGTGATTTAAAAATAGCACTGGATAGAGTGAAAAACATCATTTTATCTCTGATGAATGTGCGGAGACAACTATCTGTATGAGTAAAGAAACCATAGGTTGATTACCTGAAAGCTATTGAAAAATTATGTTATTATATTTATTATTATAAAACACATTAATATAACTTAGAATTCGTTATTTTAAAAATGAAAGATTTTTGCAATTTTTATAATGTAAAACAGTACAATGTCAGGTAATTTATACATTTTTTTTGTTACATTTACAATTCAGTAAATTATGGAAGCTCATATCTACCATGGAATAAAAAATTAAAAAAGTAATTGTGACTTTCTGTCTTGCAATTCAGATTTAGTTATTTCAGAATTGCGATATATAAAATTAGTCTTGCAAAATATAAACAAATTTTCTTTGCAATTCTGAGAAGAAAAGCTGGAATTGTAAACTAAATTGAATTGTGAGATTAAATGTTTATTATCTATTATCTATTATTAAAGCAATTATCTTTTTATTCCATGGCAGAAACAAAATAGCAGAATTGTCGCTGAATTTATATATCACAACTGTGATTTTTTTTCTCTGATTTGTAAGAACAAATGTCAGAATTGTGCAATAGAAAGTCACAATCACCATAATTATTTATTTATTTATTTATTCATTCATCCATTCATTCATTCTGGCAGAAACAAACGTTTATATATTTCAAAACATTTATCATTTTTGAATTTCAAACATTTTTACATTTTTTTTTTTTTTTGCATGGCAGAAACAAAAGAACAGAGTTGTTGTTGAATTTACAGATCACAACTTTGACTTTTTGTGATGGCAAAAGTCACAATAACCATTTTTCTTAAATTAGTTTTTTTTTTCCTTGTGGTGGAAACAAACTTGTATATATTTTAGCATGGACCATTTCAAAACATTTTTTAAATCTTTTTTTTTTTTATTTAAATTTTACTTTTTATTCCATGGCAGAAACAAAAGAACAGCACTGTCTACTAATCGCAAGTCATAATAACCATTTTTATGTATTTGTTTATTTATTTATTTATTTATTCATTCCTTGTGGTGGAAACAAATGTATATATATTTTATCATTTTTAAATATATATTTTTTAATCATTTTTAATTTTATTTTTTAATTCAATGGCAGAAACAAAAGAACAGAATTGTCGCTGAATTTACATATCACAACTCTTCTTCTTAAAATAGAAAAAACATCAGAATTTTGCAATAGAAACACAATTACCATATTTATCTATCTATTTATTTATTCATTCATTCATGTGGCAGAAACAAACGTATATACTGTATATTTTAACACAGACCATTTCAGTTTTTCAAAACAATTTTAATTTTTTTTTATTCCATAGCAGAACCAAAAGAACAGAATTTTTGCTGAATTTACAGATCCATTTTTATTTATTTACTTATTTATTTCTATTATTATTTTTTTCTAGTAGTAGAATCAAGCTGATATATATTTTACCACGGACCATTTCAAAACATTTTCTATCATTTTTTAACATGTTTCTATTTCAAAACATATTTTTTTTATTCCATGGCAAGAACAGAACTGTCTCTGAATTTACAGATCACAACTCTTTCTCAGAATTGCAAGACAAAAAGGCAGGATTGTGTGATAGAAAGTCACAATTGCCATTTTTTATTTATCTATTTCTTTTTTTTTTTTTTGTGGCAGAACCAAGCTTATATATTTTATCATGGACCATTTTTTTTTTTAATTTCAAAACATATTTTTATTCCATGGCAGAAACAGAAGAACAGAGTTGTCTCAGAGTTTCTCAGAATTTCAAGAAAAAAAAGGCATTTTGTGTGATAGAAAGTCACAATTAGCTTATTTATTTGTATCAATTACCTTATAAATATGTATTTATTTATGTATTTATGTGGCGGAAACAAGCTTATAAATAAATAAGCAAGCTTATACATAATTAATAAAAAAAAAATTAACTTGTAAGCTTCTTTTCTTTGTTTTTTGTTTGTTTTGTTTTGTTTTTGCATTTAAAATTCATTTAAACATTTTCCCCTGACATAAAAAAGGCCTCAGCTTTAATTATTGCTAATTGTATTTAAAAAACAATAAAGGAGAGGACTTTTCTTCTTCACTTCAGAAATCTAGCACACTGGAATCGGTCAGTAGAACACTGACCTACAAAAGCCAGCTGAGATAATTCAGTATATTTACTAACATCGATACTGCGTGATTGTGAAAACATTTCAAGTGCGACTACTTCTAGCGTTTAACTCAGACCTTCTTGTGACATGAGTATATTCTATATATATTTTAGGACTGAGAGGACAGCAGAATGAATATTTAATGGCATTTCATCGGGCCAAATATGAGGTCGAGCACAGCTACATCACTGCAGACCACTCTGCTAGAGAGAGAGAATGTAAACTCTCCTGACATGTATCAACATGGAGATTTATTTTTGTCCGTGTCCAGCCTGAAACAAATCCCCAAATACACACCCACACATGCTCACACGCACCCAGCCATGCAGATCCGAACACACGTGTGCATACAGACACTCAAACACACACACAAGCCCAACAAAAGCGGCTGTCTGCACAAACAGACAGATTCAGGCTTTATAAAAGTGTTAACTGACCCATCTTTGAAAACCTGGACCACCATATTTGTCCTGTTCACAGGGATCCGCTAATGTACGTCATCATGTGAGCTCTTATCTTGAATTCAAATTGTCAGAACGGTAATCAAACATGCATTTGTCCAGGAGCATAAGCGCTTTGTGGGAGCACAATGTGGGACTGCTTTGCTCTGAACTGCCATTCAGGGACACAAAAGCCTGACAGACAGCTACTTTCCATTCTGTGCATGGCACATCAGTCCAAAACCCTCACGTCTAACATGACATTAGCAACAAAGACAGAAACAAGGCTACATGTGGAGTCATTTTTTAAGGGCTACTGTAGAGAAGCCATGTGAACTGCAGTAATGTAACCCAAGGGTTTGTTGCTAAATTTGACTATTAAATATGTTCAAACAGAAAATATTTTTTAAATTGTATAAACATTTCACAATATCACATTTTAAATCCAATGGAGCTTTGGTAAACATAATGACTTTTTAAAAAACAACAAAAATCAATTTCAAGGTTATTTAAAAATGTATATCAAGGTTATTTTAGTATAGTTTTAAGAATATAGTTTTCAAGTATTAACATTTTAGTAACTTTGCTTAGTATTTTGTTTTGTGTCTTATTAGTTAAAACTCATTGGAACAAGGTTATTTATGATATCAAGGTTATTTTAGTATCATTTTAATAATATTATGATTTTATTAATATTTAAAAGTATTAATATTTTAGTAATTTTGTTTACTATTTAGTTTTGTGCTTTATTAATCAATATGGAACATATCTATATCAAGGTTATTTTAGTAATAGTAATAAAGTTTTTATTAATATAACTAAGATTTCTGTAATTTTGTTTTCAATTTTTCTTTGTGTTTTATAAGTTTAAAAAACGTTGGAACGGTACATATCAAGGTTATTTTAGTATCAATGTAATCATTTTATAGCTTTTATTAACATTTCAGTAATTTGTTTACTCTTTTTTGGAATGCTAAATATCAAGGTTATTTTAGTATCACTGTAATAATATTATAGTTTTTATTAATATTTTAAAATATTAATATGTCAGTAGTTTTATTTACTATTTTGTTTTGTGTTTTATTAGTTAAAAACTCTTTGAAACTGTATTTACTGTATATCAAGGTTATTTTAGTATCACTGTAATAATATTAGTTTTTATTAATATTTTAAAAGTATTAATATTTCATTAACTTTGTTTACTATTTTGTTTTGTGTTGTACTCGTTAAAAGAACTCTTTGGAACGTATATATCAAGGTTATTTTGGTATCACTGTAATAATATTATAGTTTTATTAATATTTTAAAATATTAACATTTTAGAAATTTTATCTTTTTTGTGTGTTTTATTAGTTAAAAAACTTTGGAACTGTATATATAAAGGTTATTTTAAATCATTGTAAAAAAAATTGATAGTTTTTATTAATATTTTAAAATATTACTATTTCAATAATTTAGTTTTACTTTAAAATATTAAAATTATTTTTAGCATCATTTTACTAATTTAGCTTTTTTACGTTTTATTAGTTAAAAATCTTTGGAACAGTACAAGGTTATTTTAGCATCATTGTAAGAATGTTGTAATTTTTCTTATTATTTTAAAGTATTGACATTTTAGTAATTTTTTTACTATTTAGTTTTGCGTGTTATTAGTTAAAAATGTAATAATGTAGTTTTTATTAATATTTTTAAGTATTAATAATTTTAAGTTAAAATTTAAGTTACTTTTTTAAGTTTTATTAGTTAAAGGACATTTTGGTATCACTGTAATATTATAGTTTTTATTAATATTTTGAAGTATTACAATTTCAGTAATTTTATTTACTATTTTGTTTAGTGTGTTATTTAAAAACGTTTTGGAATGGTGTATATACCAAGGTTATTTTAGTATCTTTTTTAATAATATTATAGTTTTTATTAACATTTTAAAGTATTAACATTTCAGTAATTTTGTTTACTATTCAGTTTTGTGTTTTATTAGTTAAAGAAACATTTGGAACAGTATCTATATCAAGATTATTTTAGTAACATTGTAATAATATAGCTTTTATTAATATTTTAAAGAATCAATATTTCTTTAATTTTGTTTACTATTTTGTTTTCTGTTTAATTAGAGTTTCAAAAGTTTCAAAAGTTGGTATATATCAAGGTTATTTTAGTATCATTATAATAATATTATGTTTTTTTATTAATATTTTAACGTATTAACATTTGAGCAATTTTACTTTTTTGTGTGTGTTTTATTAGTTTAAAACTAATAAATAATAAAACTTATATTTGTATCGCTGTAATAATATTGTCGTTTTTATTAATATTTTAAATTAATATTTAACACTTTCTTTCTCTAAAACTGGACCCCAACTGAAACTGAAACCCCCCTGATATAACATACATGTGCTCGGTTGAGGAAGAGGAGCAGACTGAAACATTTACTGCCCACACAACCCTGCAGCACCTGAATTAACCTCATACAATGAGAAAGACTGATATATATATCTGTTCTGCCCCTTACAATCCATTAACGTCTGTCAAATGATTGGAAATATATCCCTAGAACACTAGGTTGAGAAAGTGCAATGCATTGCTTTTTTTGAGAGCTACTTTACGGAAAAAACTGTGGATAATATCTGGGGTAACAGCTAATGGAGCATAAATGATGCTGATGGTGATGACAGTGATTCATCTGCGAAAAGTTCAGCCATACATTAGAAAGCTTGATTGGAAATGATAATCGTGCGCTATAAAACCACAGGTCAGCATGTGTTTCCAGATGTTCTGGGCTAATTTGGGTTCTTAACTCCGTGGATATCCAGCGGCACCATGTGTTCATGTGTTCCTGCATGACCTCTGAGCCAGCAGGTTAGAAAGCTCTCAAAGGCTGAAAATAGCCTGATTGGGGAATCAGGGCTGTATGTACTCCCACACTCTGGAGCTTGACAGACAACTTCTCTGTAGGGAAGAAAGGGTGTGCTGGTTCTGTGCCATCGGCTCGGGTCCACGGGTCAATGAGCATGTCCGAGCAGAAGGGGAAAGACATGATTCACTCACTCCAGCCTTCGGTTTACTCCCTTACTCATTAATTTACTCACACTCACACATGCACGCTCACAATCAGCACATTCATTTACAGAAAGCTGGCCTTCAAATGGAAAGTAAGAGCCGTATATCACTTATCTGCTTTGTGCACATGTGAGCAGAACTAAACATAAACTTCATAAAATAGGGTTTTACAGCTTAATCCCATGGGAAAACGTGTTTAGGTTTGTATATACACTGGTGAAACCCTTTGGAGAACATCTAAACATCTGTTCATAACGGACAGCTCTCTGAGAAACTATAAGTTCTTGAAAGACCATTTTATTTAAATTAAACCCTCACCCTCATGTCGTTCCAAACCTATAAGACCTTCATTTATCTTCGAAACACAAATTAAGATATTTTTGATGAAATCCGAGAGCTTTTTAACCCCGCATAGACAGCAATGCAACTGACACGTCTTATGGTCTAGAAAGATAGTAAGAACATCAATAAAATAGTCCATGTGACATCAGTAGTTCAACCCGTAATGTTATGAAGTTACAAGAATACTTTTTGTGCGAAAACTGCAAAAAAAATAAATAAATAACGACTTTATTCGACAATCATCTCTTCAGTGTAAGTCTTCAGAAAGCTCCCGGATTTCATCAAAAGTATCTTATTTTGTGTTCTGAAGATGTACGAAGGTCAAACGGGTTTGGAACAACATGAGGATGAATAATTAATGACAGAATTTTCATTTTTGGGGGAACTATCGCTTTAAAAACAGCATCTAGTGGTTCCTCAGCTGATTCTGAGTGTGGGACAACCAATACTATACATTTTGTATTCATCTGTTTTAGCTGACTTTTGTTTTCAGCATCATGTTGGGATGAATCAATAACAGAAAAATTTACCATCTCTGGTGAACAAATTTTTTAGGGCAGCGGGGCAGGTGTTGACGACAACCTCTCCAATGTCAGCATGGTGCCAGCAGGAAATATTGTCCCACATCCCCCTGCAACCTGTGAGGATGTAAAAACAAAAACCAATCACATCTGGATCTCAAAATATGCTGAAACAGCAGAACGTTGAGTAAAGTTAGCGCAGCACTGCACATGAGAAACTTGACATGTGTTTGACAGAAACATGGGAAAATGTTTAGTTTGGGATAAGATCCGCATTCATTGACTAATGTTCTTTTGAGTCTTTCTGCTTTTTGTGTCGAGTTTATCTGAACATGTTTTGAACATCACTTTTAAAGAGATAGTTCATCCAAAAATTTAAATTCTGTCATTTATCACCCTCATGTCATTCCAAACCTGTAATAGCTTCATTCATCTGTAAAACACGAATTAAGAAATCTAAGAGCTTTCTGACCCTACATAGACAGCATCATAACTGACACATTTGAGACCCAGAAAGGTAGAAATGACATTGTTAAAATTGTCCATGTGACATCAGCGGTTTAACCTTAACTTTATGAAGCTACGAGAATACTTTCTGTGTGCAAAGAAAACTTTATTCAACAATTTCTTCTATTTAGTGTGCGTTCACAAGAGCACCAAGACACATGAAGTTAAACCATGAATGTGACATGGACTATTTTAACCTTTCTTCTTACTACCGTTCCAGGCTTTGAATGTGTCAGTTGCATTGCTGTCTGCACAGTCAGAAAACTCTCGTATTTCATTAAAAATATCTTAATTTCAGGGTTTGTACAGATACTGCGCAATGAAATTCCAGAACTTTCAAGGATTTTTCAAACACTACTTTTTGGATTTTCAAGGACTTTAATCAGAGATCTCACTTATCGAACAATGCTTCTCTTTCAAATTCTAAAAAAAAGATAAATGGATAAATAAAAATAAACTAATAAAACAAAATGGCAAAAATAAAGTGAAGCACATGCAAAGTATTACTACTAAAGTATATTAAAGTATACTACACTTTTACTATAGTAAAACCATGGTTAATTTTCTTAAGGGATTTGTATTTGTGTATACTTTCTTTGTTTGGTTTTATAACTACACTCTTAAAAATAAAGGTTTACCTTCACAGTGATACCATAGATGAACCACCGATTTTTGGTTTCACAACGAACCATTTAGTTAAAGGTTCTTTAAAGAACCATCTCTTTCTAACCTTTTTATAATCTGAAGAACCACCTTCAGACAGGTTCTTCAGATGTTTAGGTACTTAATAAAACCATTTTAACAAAAAAAGATTCTTCTATGGCATTGTGCAGCACCTTTATTTTTAAGAGTGTATACTGCCTTAATTGTTTGATGTTTTCTACTGTTTAAGAAAAACAAAAACAGAAAAAACATTCACAAAACTGAAATTCTGGAAACAAATGATTTGCCATACGCTCTCCGAAGTTCCTGAACTGAATCAAATGATTCGAGAACCCGCAACGAAGTCCTGAACTGAATCAAATGATTGGCAATTCAGGTTCACAAAAAAGATTTTCAAACCTGTTCCAAAGTTCTGATCTAAATCGAACGATTCACGATCCACGCTCCAAGGTCCAAATCTGAATAATGATTCACAAACTATAATTTCCAATCAGGACTCGGAGCATGTATAGCGAATCATTTAATTTAGATCGGGACTTCAAATTGTGAATCATTTGATTTGAATCATTTAATTCACAAAATGATTCACAAACCCGTTATGATCTAAATCAAATGATTCGTGAATCGTGATAGACCTAAATCACATGATTGATCCGAAAAGAGCACCTTGAAACAATGAATCATTTTTAGATGTATTGGTTTAACTCATTTGGAGTTGCAAAAGGCTGTTTCACCCATCACTAAGTACTTTTTAAAATCATTACAAGGGATGTTGAAGTTTGAAAATGAATGGCTCCTTTAATTTGATCTGGTTTTTGCAAGTGAATCGCTTGAAATAAATGATCAAAGTCATGAGTTTGAATCAATCGAGGCGATTCCAGCGTAAATGACTCAACTGATTTGGTTCATCTGTTCCTGGCTTAGCTTGCTAATTTTATGACATTAACAATTTTCAAAGGTTTTCCAGACCTTAAATTTCAAAAAGTCAAATTCAAAAAACCTCAAGCACTTTAAGCACCTTGTTCGAACCCTGTAATTTGTGTTCTGAAGATGAACGAAGGTCTTTTGGGATTCAAATGACATGAGGGTGACTAATTTTCATTTTTGGGTGAACTATCCCTTTAACTTAACACCACAAAAGACTTTGCCTTTCATTTAGCATAGGTCAGGTACTAGAGTAAAACCAAAAAAAACAAAAAAGGGGAAAGTCACTGGATCTCATGAGACCGGCATACAGGGACGTGATGCATTCCAGCATTTCTGGTTAGATGAGTGTGTTGTGAAGGTCTAGACATAAATAGAAAAATGGTCAAAAAGGTTTGACAATGACATCACACCACCATCCATCATCATGTACAACTCCAAACGTTCTCTGAAACATCAGAGCAAAGAGGACATACAGTTCTTTATGTACTAAAGGAATAATTGACCTCAAAAAGTAAAATTCTATTATAATTTACTCACCATCGTGTTTTTTTTTTCTTCTGTGGAACACTACATTTGGATTTGGAATATAATAAACAAGTCACATCATTCACTTTTACGATACATTTATGGTGCTTCTTGGAACTTGAGAGGTCAGTCGCCCATTCCCTGTCTGTATATGGAAAAGAGAGACCAGTATAAAATAAAATTTATAATATGAGACACTACTGTTCAAAAGTTTAGGGTCAGAGCCAATTTTCTCTTGTGTTCCAAAGAAGTAGAAAAAGCCATGTAGGTTTGCACCATAAATAATGACTGAAATTTCATTTTTGGGAACTATTGCTTTAAACAGCTGCGCCTTCTCTAAAACAGCTGGTTGTTTCTGAGGGAAAATAAGGAGTCTAAACTAAGAGCAAATATGTCACTCATCAAGCATTGTTTAAGACACTGTAAACACTGCCTCTGATTGGTCAGCACTCAGTCCACTTTGCCCTTTTATGAACCATCAGAAATGTGGGACACATTAAGTGGTCCAAACTGCTTTTTTTCCAGTCATCTCCAAAGGGACTTGTCACTCATTTCGCCAGTTTGAATAGTCAAATCCTGTGTGTTTTTACTGGCAAATAATTACTATTAATTGGAACATCTGTCCAGTGATGGACACCATACAACTGTCAAAAAGGCAAACACAAGTGAAGCAGGGTCGTTCCCACACTTCAGGCATAAAAAAACAATGCACAGCAAACATTTAAAAATAAATAAACAATTCTGATAGCAAGTTTGGCAACGTTTTTTAAATGTAGTTATTTAATATTAGTATTGCCAAATAAATAAACAAATGCTGAAGAAGGTCTCTCATGGTTATTGACCACGGGTTGTGTGATTATGGCCAATGACCAGCGATGATAAGAGCTGGGAAAACGCAGGAGGAAAAAGTCATACAAAACAGACATCAATCATCGCTGAAACATCTGGCTTTTTAAAAGCTTTAAAGTAGGATCTGAAAACTATCATCATAAAACTGTCCATTAAAAAATGTTTATATCTTCTGTTACTTCACCCAGGATCAATTTAGTTTGGTTAGATCACTTTATGAAGTATAAAACTCTTCTAAATTTCTCTTTGAAATAAATTAATATTTTTATACAACAAGGACAAGGATGAATTAAATTGATCAAAAGTGACAATAAGGACTTTTATAATGTTACAAAAACTTTCCATTCATCATAGAATGCAGAAAAATGTGTAACAGACTCACCAAAAATGTAAAGTGGCAAAACAGTTTTCAACATTTATCAAAATAAATGTTTCTTAAGCAGCGAATCAGCATATTAGAATGATTTCTGAAGAATCATGTGAGACAGAAAACTGCTGAAAATTCAGCTTTGCATCAAAGGAATAAACATTTTAAAACAGAAAATTTAAAATTTAAATTATAATAATATTTAACAATATTACTGTTTTTACTATGTTTTAATAGCCTTGGTGAACATAAAATAATTATTTTACTAAAAAAAGACTAACAGTTATTGTGAGAGAAGTTTAAAATAGTAAAGTCACAATTATGAAACATAAAGTTATTCTAAGAAGTAAACATGCTTCTATATGTGAGTCATGTCCAATTCAGACAATACAAATATCTAATTCAACATTGACCTTATAAGCTAGAGACTAAAGAGGTAAATGTGATTCTACATGTGCCAGAGCAAACACTGCATGCCAACAGAGAAACAATGAGACATTAACTGATTATGTAGGACAAACAATGTGGCGAAAGCTCTTTCACTGTATTGTTTATGGGGAACATGACACAGATACACACAACACTACACATCTTTCAAAGATTGCCTGGTGAAATGCTGTTTCACGTTCTGGCCATTCAAAAATACTGTACTGTAAGTGGATTTAGAAGATGATGTAACGTGCGTGTGTGCTCAATACAGTACCTTTAGTGTGCGGAGGCAGCTCGTCTGCCAGATTGCCCAAACATTCCTTCTCAGCCATCTGCAGCTCATACAGAAAGTGACAGTTTGCATGTCTCCCACTGACCTTAGGGGGCAAAGGAAAGAAAACCAGCCGTATGATCATCTCAATGCTACAAATGCCTTCCAAGACATATAAAAAAAGTCTGTGTTGCTTTCGTTTTGTTGAGATACTATAACAGTTTTTATTAATATTTAGATTTTTTTATAGTGCATAATTGACCCAAAAATGAACATTTTCTGAGATGTATTTATTCTCAGGCCATCTAAGATGTGTGTGTTTTTTTCATTGGAACAGATTTGGAGAAATTTAGCATTACTTGCTCACCAACGGATCTTCTGCAGTGAATGGGTGCCGTCAGAATGAGCATCCAAACAGCTAATGCAAACATCACCGTAAGCCACACAACTCCAGTCCATCAATTAACATCTTGTGAAACAAAAAGCTGAATGTTTGTGAGACACAATCCAATGTGTTTTGATTTGATTTGCTTTGCTTCTGGCCAAAATCAATAATAACACTTCCTCCAGAGAAAAAAGTCCATTCCATGTTGTCATCTCAAAACATATTTGTTTGGAGCTTGTTTTTGATTGTAAACAGTGCTTCATCTGTGCATATTTCTCCCCTGTTTCAGACAAGTTGGCTTTTTCACTGGAGAAAAAAAATATTATAGACAGAGGGCTACTATTTTTGCCAGAAACAACTGTTTTAAGCCTTTGGAGTTGGAAATTTCCAGCTTTTGGAGTCGTGTGGATTACTTGTGTATTATTGTTATGTTTTCATCAGCTGTTTAAAATGATGATTTATTGGTGAAGAGATGATGTAATGCTAAATTTGTTTAAATGAAAAAACTAACTCACCTACATCTTGGGTGAACGAATGTTCAACAAATGATAATTTCTGTGTGAACTACTACTTCTTTATATACATTGCTGTTCAAAAGTTTGGAATCAGTAAGATTCTTTGTTTGTTTGTTTTTTAAGTCTTCCGCTCATCAAAGTTACATTTGTTTGATTAAAATACAAAAAAAGGTAAAATTATGAAATATTATTGCAATTAAAAATAACAGTTTTCTCTTTTAATATACTTATTTAATTTATTTCTGTGATGCAAACCTGAATTTTCATAAGCTATTACTCCAGTCTTCAGTATCACACGATCCTTCAGAAATCATTCTGATTAGGGCTGGTCCGAATACCATTTTTTAAGCTTTGAAGCTTCGGTAGTAATCAACACCGAATGTTCGAAGCTTCGGAGGGAGGGGCTGAACATATTCTTCTCTCTAATAAAAGCAGGAATCTCTGTGTTTCTGTCTGTTTGGATTTTTATTATGATTATTAATCTCAAAATTTAAAATCGAATGCCAACCCACCGAACGAATATTCGAATAATCGAATATTCTGGTCCAGCCCTAATTTTAATATGCTGCTTTATTATCAGTGTTGGAAACAGTTGTGCTGTTTAATATTTTTTTCTTTACTGAATAAAACGTTAAAAAGAACAGCATTTATTCAAAATAGAAATCTTTTCTAACAATATAAGTCTTTACTATGACGTTTTATCCATTTAACACATCCTTGCTGAATAAAAGTATTCATTACTTTCAAAAAAAGAAAAAAAAAATGTACTGACCCCAAACTTTGATCGGTAGAGTATATTGATTTTTTTATTTTAAATAAATGCTATTCTTTTTAACATTTTTGTTCATCAAAGAATCCTGAAAAAATATCACAGGTTCCAAAAAAATAGTAAGCAGCACAGCTGTTTCCAAAACTGAAAATAAATCATATTAGAATGATTTCTGAAGGATCACGAAAGATGCTGAAAATTTAGCTTTGCATCACAGGTATAAATTTCTTTTTCAAAGTAATTCAATTTTTTAAAAATCAAATAAACCCAGCCTTGATAAGCAGAAAATTCTTCTTTAAAAAAAAAAATCTTAGAGATCCCAAACTTTTAAACGGCAATGTACGTCTATATAGTTTTAGTTATTTTAGTACATTAAGTTAAACTAAATAAAAATGAACAAAGTTGCCTTGGTTACTAGATGAAAAAGTTGACCTTTTTTGTATTTTATTTATGGTTTTAGTTTTAGATCTACCCTGGTCTTAGTAACAATACATACTTCCATAGCCATGCACCCTGCAGCTTAGGGATCTACATAAACAAGGTTTGTCACCCAAATCGGTCCTTTAAGTAAGGCAGTGCAAAATTGCTAACTCAGTTAAGACGGTTTCCTGGTGACATCATCCGAAATGACTGATCAGCACAGTTGGCCTCAAAGCTGTTGAGATCAAAGAGCTGCCATAAAGCCTGTTCAAATTATAGACTAAAAATCCTCTATTATAAGAACTGTAATAATATCAAAGGGAATTATCCAGAGTCACATGAAGTCACCAGTTAAAGATCTCATCAGTTGGAGTTCAGCCATAAATGTGAGAAAATGCCACAGAATCATTCCAAAAGAACAGCTGTTAGATTTTCAAATTTAATTTTTTAAAAATGTAAAATACAAGCATTCCATTTGAGTTCAAAGAAAGTAAGAACATTTTCAAACCAAAATGTTTTTAACGCAAGGTCACCGTCTTATATATGTGTTTGTGAGTTCTTAGTCACTTTAGCTTCGGGTTTTTCTAAATGAGCAGCACAGAGACGAATCAGAAGAGGACATAAGCCTACACTTTAAGTCTGTCATTGCTCATCTTATTCAAAATCTTGAGCTACATCTCTGACGAGAGCAGTCACATTCATTCGAGCAGGGCTTTCTTCCCTATATATCACAGCTAGCTAGCAAGGTCGCCACGCACACTAATGATATGAATGATTGTATCAGGATTATTCTGGATCATTACTGTCAAGGCAAACGCATGCTGGCTGAGATTAACTCAGGCTGAGAGCAATTACAGCCAAGTCGAAAACACATTTGACATTCTCACCAGGTTTTCTCAGCACTTCTAAAAATATCCAAATGAGCTCCTTTTGTGTATCTTATTTTAATGGTATTTGTGAGAAAAGTGCATTACATCAGTACTGATAGTCTGTTGTCCTGGTTTAGCAAGACTGAGTCTCGTCAGCAGCCGGTCACCCGGGCACACATCTGACTCATCCTTCTGCTTCATGGGGATTGACATGTTTTTCAAAAATAATTTGTTGGGAAAACGAACAGAGGCTTTGTAGTTGGAAGGGGAGCATCTGGTGCAATAAACATGTAACACAGCTCCACCTGAGATTGGCGCTTTCTAAAAGTAAACTAAGTGACGAGGATGCAAGTAACGAAAATGTCAAAATGAGATGAATATTTTAGATAATCAGATAAATGACACCTATCAGAACTCCAAAAGATGCTTCAAGTAAGTATTTCTAACATTTATCTGAAAAGGTCATTTTAAATACCATATAGACAAGACTGAGATTTTAGTGTTTTTAAAAGAGATGCTCGCAAAGGCTGCATTTATTTGATCAAAAATACAGTAAAAATAGTAATATTTGTTGAATATTATTACAATTTAAAAATAACATTTTTAATCATTTATTCCTGTGATGTCAAAGCTGAATTTTTAGCACTCCAGTCTGACTTTTCAGAAATCATTCTAATAATTTTAATATAATTTTATTATATACTATATTTTTTATCATAATTTTATTGTAATCAATAATTGCACTGCTTGAAATGTTCTTTATCTTTATTGTCCCTTTTAAACAATTTAATTTGTCTTTTCTTTAAAAAAAAATTGCAAAAAGATAGCAATAAGTTGATTTCTTGAGACAACATCCCATATCCAAGATAATGGGGTCAATATATGGGGTAAGTTGTCACAGTGGAGCCTGCTGTTAAAAGAAACCCCAGGTATAAGGACTTTTACGGGGTATAATAACATAAATTATGTTGTAATTAACATTATGTATGCTAATTATTCTTTAAAAAACATAATTTCTTTAAATAATTTCTTTAAATTTTCTTTAAAAAAAAATAGCAAAAAGATAGCAATAAGTTGATCTCTTGAGACAACATCCCATATCCAAGCTAATAGGGTCAATATATGGGGTAAGTTGTCACAGTGCAGCCTGCTGTTAAAATGAACCCCAGGTATAAGGACTTTTATGGGGTATAATAATATAAATTATGTCGTAATTAACATTAATTATGCTAATTATTCTTTTAAAAAATTAATTTCTTTAAAAATAAAAGGCAAGATAACAAGTAGTTGATCTCATGAGACAACATCCCATTTCCAAGATAATGGGGTCAATATATGGGGTAAGTTATCTCAGTGGAACCTGCTGTTAAAAGGAATCCCAGGTATAAGGACTTTTATGGCATATAATAACATACATTATGTTTTACTTAACAATAATAATGTTAATTACTTTTTAAAAAAATGAATTTATTCAAATAAAAATAAAAGGCAAGATAACAATTAGTTGATCTTTTAAGACAACATCCCATATCCAAGCTAATGGGGTCAATATATGGGATAAGATGTCACAGTGGAACCTGCTGTTAAAAGGAACCCCAGTGAATTGAACTAATGCTTTAAAAGCATTATTTTTGTGTTTATATTGCAATGTTACAATTTTAGAATGTAATTTTAGAATGCATTTAATATATAGCATAGCTTTAATGTGAACATTGTTTCATTGGACAACACTGGGCAGGATGTGAAATAAATATTTAGAGTTACTTTTAGAGTGGCAGCATGTCCAATGCATTTTCATCTTTAAACAAAGATGACCTTTGTAATGTCACTCAGTTAGTAATGTCACTCAGTCACCCTATTTTGTTTGCAATATCCTTTCGCATCCTTCTGTAGTGCTGCGCATGTGACACAGTTTCCTGCTCGCTCATGTTTAAACCCCACTGGAGCAACTGCCAACACAAACTCATTTCCATGTTTTTTTTTAGGACTGCAAATGTATTTGAAGGTCATGGGGGAAATTTATTTGTTGTGAAATGCAGTCGCTAATCTTTTATTTTCACTGGACACAATGACAAAACGTAGCACAGGCGGCATCAGGTTAAACTGGATTGCGAGTGGTTAGTGAATAAAACACGGATTTGCTCTGAAATGCCACACACAAAAGTGGCGTGACTGTTAAAGACCTAAACCAACAATGATGAACATCTTTACTATATCTTCTGTGGCTTGACAGTGTGTTTCTGTACTACTCTGTTTCTCTGCTGACATAGTCAAGATGACTTAAGCAGCACGAGGCGAATCTGGATTCTGGCGGACCTTTACTAAACTGAAGTGGGTCAGCTGGAAAGCATGAAACTTCGCAAATGTCATCATCTGATTATCTGAGAACGTGTGCGCTCGTGAAAAGCAGTTGTGCAACTGTTATCAGTTCGCAAGCCAATTTTCCATTTCTCACACTAGAGAATAAAGCATCACGCTAAAAGTAATTAAACACTCTCTCAACGAGAATAAGAAATGCTTTTCAAGGTCAAAAGCATCCTGAGATTTCACAGCTTTGTTTAAACAGTTGTGTTCCACACAAAAAGCTGTTATTACTATCATAAACAAAGTAGAAATAAAAAATATATTTTTTTCATAGTTGTTTTTGTCATTTGTAGGCTACCTTTTACATTTGGGCAGTTTCATGAATCATTTTGTGCTTTATAATTGCTTTATTTTTACTCAAATTAAGTATTTAGTGGAAAAAGATCTTCTGGATTATTGTTGTTTTTCACACTGCACACAGGAGGATGGGCTTTTTTTTAGACAGAAAGAAAACAACTGTTCTTTCTGCTACTGAAACATCAGATTTTTCAGATCCACAAAAGCCTTTCACAGAAACACAATACAATACCATCAAACCCCAGGAGGACGAGGAGTATAGAGAAATAAAAAATGGCATTAAATGTTGCTGTATGAAATTGGTCAGGGATTGAATGGATTGAATTCTAATAGAGCACAGGCACACACAACTTCCTCTCAGAGCTTTGATGGGATCTCTGTGTAATATGTCTTCAGTATCTGATGATACCTCTTGATCCACGGATTGAAATCCTAGTATCAGGGACTTTTTTGGAAGCAGAAATTGCATGAGCTTTACAAATCATTGTAAATTCAAAAAAGCAGTACAAGAAGAAAATGTTGTTTTATGAAAACATAAGAATTGCTGCACGCAAAACAATTAGGTCTGAGTGCATTCTCAATACTAATCCACAACAAAGACTGTAGAGTGGAAAACAAATCAAGGACAGTCATCTTGCATAGTAATCCCTACACAGATATATATATATGTTACAACTGAAACATTGTCCAGCATACTAACATTGAGTTTGTGTGTTACATCTGTGCCTCTGGGGATGCAGCCATATGGACACAGAGTGTTGCACTTTAATTAAGGTCATAAAGAGATGCTCGATGATCTACAAGATAAGTAACTGATTAATGGACTTTTGAATAGATAAGCTTTGGCTTATTTAAAATGAGATTAAGAGCAACGGCTTGTAAACAATAGCTTATATAAGTTTATTTACGGTGCATCACTTTTCCTGCATCTATTTATCTTTGACCTTGGTGTTTACACTGCAAAAAAATCTAAACAGCATTAAAACAACATAAATTAACCTTAAAAGTAATAATATAAGATAATACAACTTGTTTTCAGTGATTGTATCTTGAATATTAGGTATTTTTAACGTAAATTAATTTTATTTGCTCAGGTGTGTGATCTAATAGCTATTTTGCATATTGAATATGTTGAATATTTGGTATTTTTTCACTTGTTTTAAGCATAAACTGCATTACATTTATTTTATTTGCTTATTAGTATTAATGTTTGAACATGTTTGAACTTTATGAGATGGTTTATAGGCTTTATTATAACTGTAAAAATGCAAAGTACTTACAAAGAACTTTTGCGAGCACATTTTAAGGAAATCATTAAAAATGTAGATAGGCAAAAAGCCTTTAGGTTTTCATTTGTCTGCAAGCCACCAGTTTTATGCCGCACAGCAAGAAATTGAGTAGCTTGTGCCCTGGTGAACCTTTTTGTGAGACCCCTTTGGGCGAAACACCTGAATCACCACAGAGATCTTGTCTAGAATAGCTTTGACCCAGTTCTCATCGTTCCTTTAAAACATTGTGTTATGTCTCTTTTTAACATATTTGAGAGATTTAAATTGTAATTTCATTTTAAACTGGATAAGAGTGAACATCACAAGCAAAGTTGAAAGCAGAGAGGTTAATGCAGAGCAAAGATCAATAAAACAAATGTAATTAGAACAGAGATTTTGCACTTTTAACTCTAATGGCCTGCTTGCTCTTCAAAAAAAAAAAAAAAAAAATAGTGGTTACCTTAGATTGTTAGATTGCACATAAATTAGATTTTTGCTCCAGTGAATATTTCTCAGAAAAAAAAGTTTATAATTTGTAGACAAGTCTTTGCTTCAAAAACAAATCCTAAAATATTTCCATCTTTATAGTTCACTGAATGCATGTTGACCTTCTGTGACAACATGCCCCTAAAACTGTGGATGTCATAATGGAGTATGTTTTCACAACATAGCCCAACATTCAACGCCCTATTTTATGTTTTTTAAAAAGTAAAGCATTTATGAAGCACAAAATGATTAGCAAAAATGTAAAAGTTAGCCTTTTAAAAGTCACTGTTGTGACATAATTTCTAGCTAGACCAGGCTTATGGTTAGCAAATTTCAGTGATGGATCAGCTTGTAGTCTAGAAGGGCTAAAATCAACCTGGCAACCCACCTTATACTAATAATGAACCAGCTATCATATTCTAAGACCAGTTTAAACGAATATAAGCTGGCTTTCATCAGTTTTATAGCAGAAAATTGCTCACTAAAGTTTTTCAGTTGCATAAAACACATCTGCAATGCAATTCATATGTTTTTTGTCATTTTTAAATTGCATTAAACTATAAATATAACATATTTCAGCTTAGTGTGACATTTGTGACCCTGGACTACAAAATCAGTTTTAAGTGTATATTTTTTTAAATTGAGATTTATACATCTTATAAGTTAATAAATAAGCTTATGTTGTTGTTAGGATAGGACAATATTTGGCCGAGATATAACTATTTGAAAATCTGAAATCTGAGGGTGCAAAAAAAAAACTACATATTGAGAAAATCACATTTAAAGTTGTCAAAATTAAGTTCTTAGCAATGCATATCACTAATCAAAAAATTAAGTTTTGATACATTTACGATAGGAAATTTACAAAATATCTTCATGGAACATGATCTTTACTTAATATTCGAATGATTTTTGCCATAAGAGAAATCTATAATTTTGACCCATACTATGTATTTTTGGGTATTGCTTCAAATTATCCATGCTACTTAAGACTGCTTTTGTGTTCCAGGGTCAGATTTGTGAAATACATTGAATCCATTCAGTTTAAATCTACGAAACATCCTAGCGTGGTTTAAGTGCGTTAGCGTTTTTACCTAACGGGTATAGCTGACAGCAATAGTTTGGTGAACAAAATTTAAAGACATTGTAATAGTTAAGTGTTTTAAACTAGGTTTTATCAACATAGAAAACCAAAAGTAGACAAACTTGCATTCGTTGTGTTTGGACTTTTCACGCAAATTTCATATTTACAAAAACATGGCCTTTATAACAACATCACCTCTATTGACAGTTGAAAGCTGCACACCTGAGGCTTAGTGTTTTTTATATCAGAAAATTGGTCAGATTTGTTCAGTTGCATAAAACACATTTGAAATGTAACTCATATGTTTAAAATATGTGACAGCTTGATGTGACCTTTATGAAAAACACAGAGAACATAGTTCAACCGCTTAGTTTAAAATCTACATTCATTATGTAGTTATAGATAGGCCACATACCCAAAACATTCTAGCGCGGTTTTAGCGTGTTAACTTAACTATGGCTAAAATCTAATGGTTTGGAGCACACAATTCAAAGACATTGTAATGGCTAAGCATTTTGAACTAGGTTTAAAACCAACAAACAAAACCAAAAGTAACGTTAGAGAAAATTTTCATTTGTTGTTTGGACTTTTCAAATGACATATTTACCAAAACACGGCCCTCATGACAATACCTTGACTTTATTGACCTTTAAAAGCAGTACACCTGAGGTATTTTATGTCAGAAAATTGCTCAGTTTTTCAATTGCATAAACACATTTGAAATATTAATGTGTTTTGTAATTCATAAATTGCATAAAACATAAAATATGTGACAGGTTGATGTGACATTTATGAAAAACACTGAGAATATGTTCAACCCCTTAGTTTAAAATCTAAATTCATTATATTGTTATAGACACTTACCCGAAACATGCTAGCGTGGTTTTAGTGTGTTAACGTATTTACTTAACGGCTATGGCTAAAATTTAATCGTTTGGAGGACACATTTCAAAGACATTGTAATGGTTAAACATTTTGAACTAGGTTTTAACAACAACAACAACAACAACAACAACAAAAAGTAGAGAAACTTGCATTTGTTGTTTGGACTTTTCACTCAAATTTCTGAAATATTTACTGAAACACGACCCTCGTGACAACATATCGCCTCTATTGACAGCTGAAAGTATTTTTCTATCTTAAGTTTTTCAGTTGCTTAAAACACATTTGAAAAGTAACTCATATGCTTTTGTAAAATTATAAATAGCATAAAACTATAAATGTAACATAAAATACATGACAACTTGACTTGACTTTTATGAAAAACACTAAGAATGTAGTTCAACCCCTTAGTTTAAAACCTACATTCATTATGTAGTTATAGATACTTACCCAAAACATGGTAGCGTGGTTTAACGTATTTACCTATCGGCTATAGCTAAAACAATATAGGACACCTTTTAAAGAATTGTAATGGTTAAGCATTTTGAACTAGGTTTGAAACCAACTTACAAGTAGAGAAAATTGCATTTGTTGTGTTTGAACTTTTCACTCAGATTTCATATACAGAACCAAGGCCCTCATGACAAAACATAGCAAGCCGCACACCTGAGACACCTGAGAGTATTTTGTATAAGAAAATTGCTTAAGTTTTTCAGTTGCATAAAACTATAAATAACATGTAAAATAGATGACATCTTGACTTAACCTTTATGAAAAACACTAAAACATAGTCCAACCTCTTAGTTTAAATTGATTCATTATACAGCTTGGTTTTACTCCCGGTTTTACAGACAAGGCTTAAGCCCAGTCCTAGACTAAAATGTAAGCCTGAGATATTTCAACTTTTAACTGAAAGACACTTGCACTGACTGATCTAAAAATATATCAGCGTCTTTGTTTTGTCTCAAGATGCACACCAGTAATGTTTTTTATAAGTACGTTTATAAAAATTACTAAAATGTTCTATTTGAACTATGGGCTAATCCTGGCTTAGTGTAAACCCTGTTTGTGAAAACAGGCGTTAGTGTTTTAACGTATTTACCTAACGGCTATAGCTAAAATATACTCCTTTGGAGGACACCATTCAAAGACATTGGTTAGGCGTTTTAAACTAGGTTTTATCAACATAGAAAACCAAAAGTAGAGAAACCTGTTACGTTATTTTATGTGTTTGGACTTTTAACTTAAATTTAATATTTACAGAAACTCGACCGTTATAACAAAACATCGCCTGACAGTTGGCTGAAAGCCGCACACCTGAGTGTTTTTATAGGCTATCAGAAAATAGTTATTCAATTGCATAAAACACATTTAGAATGTAACCCATGGGCTATGTTTTTATAATTCATAAATTGCATAAAACTATAAATCTAACATAAAATACGTGACAGCTTGAAGTGACCTTTATGAAAAACACTGAGAACACGATTCAACCCCTTTCAAAATTTGTTAATCATGCTTGGTTTTACTATGTTAACGTATTCACCTAACGGCTATAGCTAGAATATAACGGTTTAGAAGACATAATTCAAAGACATTGTAACAGTTCAGCGTTTTAACTTGTTTTGAAACCATAATGCAAAACCAAAGTAGAGAAAACTCGCATTTGTTGTGTTTGGACTTTTCTCTCAAATTCTATATTTGCAATACGGCCCTCATGACAACACATCGCTTCTACTAACAGTAGAAAAACCGCACACCTGAGGTAACTTAAGTACAGGTGCAGGTTACTTACCGAGTGTGCTTGCCAAACTAAGAAAAGAGCCAAACAGTTCACGAGGTTCATCTTCATTTCTGTCTGCTTTCATAAATCTCTCTTTAACGTAAGTTCCGACCTCAAGAGCGACAAGTCATCCTGCGAGTCAGAAGAAAACAAGCCACTTGTACCAAGATGCCCGGTGAAAACACTTCTGAGCGCGCAAAATCCATGTGAAGCGCGCATTAGGGCTGAGCGCGTGAGCGCGCGTGTGCGCCTGTCCGCTGAGGGGAGGCTGTTGATTTTCTGTTCCTCCTCCTTTATATCGTCAGATGAGCCTTATGCACACATCTCACACTGCCAGCACTCGGGCAGATGTTTGACTGGCATTCATTTCAAACACTTTGAGTGTTTATCTGCTTTGAGGTCACTCAAATTGGGGTGATTTTGATGACTAAATAGGGCCAGTTGTCACACTTTTTACTCTAGTAAATGTTTCTCAGAGTAGATTGAGTTTGATAGTTGGTCTCTGTATAGACAGACACATATTTTAAATCACTGGCTACACAAACAAAAAAAAGAAATTGAACATTTCCACAGCCTAGGACAAAACATAGAGGTCACTAAACACGTTGACCTTTATAGACAATTAACACGCTCCAGTTTAAATAGTCCCAATCAATGCTTTTAAACAGCCTTTAATGGCTTTCCAGCAACATTTAAACAGCAAAACAATTCAAATGTACGGAAATATCAAACCATTATTTTGGCCAAAACATATTGTATTTAATACACTGACACCAAAACATGTGAAGACTTGTTTCAACTTGACTTTTATGAAAAATAAGAGAGTCAGAATTCAAAAATATGTTCTAATCTTAAATTAACATACAAAACCACTCACTTACAAAAAACAACATTTTGATAAATTTGACTTTGGTTGGATGAGTGTGAAAAGTACAATTCATTAGGCTTCTGGAGAGAAGAACAATCGGATAACAAGCATGAAAATGAGTGTGAATATAAGTGTGAAGTCTTATTTGGATTCTGTCAGGCAGTGAAATATATCTTTTCACTGTTTTATTTATTATTCTGGACTCCAAACTGATTAATTCAGCATTAATTTGAGTAAATAAACTAACATCTGCCTTCTTAAGGAGGACATTTTGTGAATATTTAGCTTTCATCTATAGGTATGCAGTTCATAAATGTGATAAATTTGAAAAAGTGACTGACCACATGCAAAAAAAAAAAATCCTTAATAGGCCTTTAAAGTTGAAATGTTAAAATGTTTTGTGTTTTTCTAGTTTTTCTAGTTTTTGGAAACTGCATTTTCTTATAAAACACTCCAATATTTATTTTTTTAATGTATTACTTTAAAAAAAACATTTTACAATGTATGAATTAAACACTGCTGGACCATTTATTTCGACCTGATGCATTTTATGATTAATCACTGATATAACTGATAAATTCATAACAGCAAATCTGTATTTGAAAGGTCTGGCCAATAAATGACACCCAAGATAATGTAAGTGTGTGTAACGGGTCAGTTGAGCCAAACAGCAGCTTAATAAATCATAACTTTCTCAGCACTAAAGTGCACTTCCAGGAAATCAGCTCATTTATAAGCATTGTGTTTGTTCTTAGTCAGGTAATGTGACTTTATGAACCTCATGTGATGGAGTTCGGAGATGTGGAAATATGTAAATCAGACTGCTTTGACTGTTCTCCCTGGTCTGAGCTGATGCTAGTAAGAGTGTATAAAACAGAAACACGGTCATATATGAAAAAGACCTGGCTTGAGTGGTATTATTATAAAGTACAATTCATGTATGCTCTTAAAAATAAAGGTTCTAAAGGTTTTTTTTAGCAGTGATGCCATAGAAGAACCATTTTTGGTTCCCCAAAGAACCTTTCAGTGAACATCAACAGTTCTTTAAAGAACCGTTTTGAAGAACATTTTAAAAATCTAAAGAACCTTTTTCGACTTTAAAGAACCTTTTCTGTATTTGAAAGTTCCATGGATGTTCAAGGTTCTTCATGAAGTGTATTTGAGAACAATGTTCAAAAATGCATGCAATATAGTGTGAGAATTTGCTCATTACTGACTTTGTAGTTATTCTGGAGATGCCTGGCTGGATTTGACATGACAGTGACCTCTTCTGGTTGTCCTAGGGCTAACGTGACACATTATAAATCATTCTACCATATGATGAGCTTTGGATGAAACCATCCCAAATGTGATGCTTGTGAACTCACTTTATTCTAATGTAAACCAGACGTTCCCCAGACAGATGAACACAAGTTAATCTGTGTTTTTGGAGGTCTGTCAAACTACACAGGATTTTATGATGTCTAAATGAATGCATTTTTATTAAACATGAGTAGTACGTTTTAAGCTAAGAGTAAGAGTTATTGTAGATAATGTGGAAGGATGAACAGAAGACATTATTCTCTCAAATCCAGACCATCTGCACTGGAACATTTCACAAAGGAAAAATCCTGACATGTAGATGATCATCATTTATGGCTTTTTATTCTGGCGTATGCTTTTATGTTCGCAAAAATGCACCTTGCGTCAGATGCGTATATTACAATAAAAAACCCAGACAGGGTTTTTCCTTCTATGGAGATTCAATGGTGTAGCATTTCCCAAAAAGTCTGAGAAGAAAAAATGAACATGGGCACTGAGAGAGTCTAGATTAAGGCCTGCACTGATAGTTCACACAGATAGTGGACTGATCCAGGACATGTCGTTATGAAAAGATTCAGCACAGACAGGACTCTGAAATCTGATGGTAGTCTCACTCTGGGAAATTTCAACTTTTTTTTATGAATACTCTGTTCTAAAGCTTTGCACGAGAAAAATAGTCCATTGCAGTGTACAAAACAATCCACCTAGCAACAAAGATCAACACGTCTGCTGCAATATAGAGAAATATTAATATTAAAACATGATTATGTATGGCTGTTTGTAACTTGGTAAAGCTATAGGAATAGTTTTATCAGAATTGCAGGAGTTTGTTTCTTCATCAGAACAGACAGGAGAAATTTAGCATCACGTCACTCGCTCACCAATGGATGCTTTACAGTGAATGGGTGCCGTCAGAATGAGAGTCCAAACAGCTGATAAAAACATCACAAAAATCCACAAGTACTCAACATGACTTGAGTCAATCAATGAATGCCTTGTAAAGTGAAAACCTCCATTTTTTTTTTTACTTAATGAGTCCTACACTCTTTAAAATAAAGGTGCCTTAAAAGGTTCTTCACAGTGATGCCATAGAAGAATCATTTTTGGTTCCACAAAGAACCATTCAGTTAAAGGTTCTTTAAAGAACCATCTCTTTCTTACCTTTTTATAACCTGAAGAACCTTCTTTTGCCACAAAGAACCTTTTGTGAAGCAGGTTCTTCAGATGTTAAAGGTTCTTTATGGAACCATTTATTTTTAGAAGTGTATATCTATAATACTGTTTTCTGAGTCAGGAGAGAAATATGCACAGATCAAGCACTGTTTATAAGTGAAAGAGTCTAAAACAGCTCTGAACAAATCTGTTGTGGATTTTGATGTGAGAGGACAACAGATGGACTTTTTTACGGGAGAAAGTGTTATTATTGATTATTGATTGATTATGTGGCCAGAAGTTATGGTTTAAAGTTGGGTTTGTTTCTTACAAACATGCAGGTTTTCGCTTTACATGATGTTAATTGATGAACTGGATTACTTGTGGATTATTGTGATGTTTTAATCAGCTTTGTGAACTCTTATTCTGACGGCACCCATTCACTGCACCCATTGTTTGCAAGTGATGAATGCTAAAAAATCTTTTTCAATGAAGTAACAAACTCATCTACATCTTTGATGGCCTGAGAATGAGTACATTTTCAGAAAGAAAAAAAAAAATTGGGGGTAACTATTCTTTTAAAGGAGAAGTTCACTTCCAAAACAAAACTTTACAGATAATTTACTCACCCCGTTGTCATCCAAGATGTTCATGACTTTCTTTCTTCAGTCGTAAAGAAATTATGTTTTTTGAGGAAAACATTTCAGGATTTTTCTCCATATAGTGGACTTCAATGGTGCCCACAAGTATGAACTTCCAAAATGCAGTTTAAATGCAGCTTCAAAGAGCTTTAAACAATCCCAGCCGAGAAAGAAGGATCTTATCTAGCAAAACGATTGGTCATTTTATAAAAAAAAATGACAATTTATATACTTTTTCACCTCAAATGCTCGTCTTATCTAGTTCTGCATGAACAAGACAGTTGGGGTATGTCAAAAAACTCACATCTCATTTTCTCATCCAACTTCAAAAACACTGGGTTGGTACCTCTGCAGCGATGTAGGACGATTTTGAAGTTGGAGGAGAAAATGAGACGGGAGTTTTTCGACATACCCTAACTGTCCTGAACCGGAATACACGCAGAGCTAGACAAGACGAGCTTTTGAGGTTTAAAAGTATATAAATTGTCAATTTGTTTAGAAAATGGCCAATCGTTTCACTAGATAAGACGCTATTTCCTCTGCTGGGATAATTTAGAGCCCTTTAAGGCTGTTTTTAAACTGCATTTGAGAAGTTCAAACTCGCGGGCACCATAGAAGTTTACTATATGGAGAGAAATCCTAAAATGTTTTCCTCAAAAAACATCATTTCTTATCAACTGAAGAAAGAAAGACATGAACATCTTGGATGACAAGGGTGTTAGTAAATGTTTGTTCTGGAAGTGAACTTCTCCTTTAAGCTTCACATAAGCATCGGAAAAAAAAACTACTATAGTGATGTATGGAACAGAATTATTTTAGTGTTCTCATTCCTGGCAAATTCTTTCTTTGAAAAAGGACCTATTGCGCAAACTCTGCCAGAGTAGCAGAAATAATGACAAACATTTTGTCTAACGTTGAAATGTGTTTAGACTTTTCATTATTTTGTTGTGATAATAAAGAGGGGGAAAATGTAAGCACATGCGGATCCAAATAAATTTGGCCATGCAAACCTTTACAGAGAACTGTGAATATTTGGGTTCCCAGCGGTTCAGGCCTCATAATGGTAAAACAGCTGAATACTTTCCATTTCTATGAAATTACCTATGAATACGAGTTCGGATCTCTGACACAGCAGCTCATGGAGGGACTTTTACATGGCTAATTTAGGTTCAGACAATACAATCACTGCCTGAGACCTTTTTCATCCTGTTATGACATATCTTTTGTAAATACAGGATTGTTCAATTCATGTTGGGGAATTAATTATTAGTCGGTAAAACCAAGAGAAAAATAACACAGTTATACTTTCATTAACAACTTGCAATGGTGATGTAAAGAAACAGTATTTGTTAAGTACAATATATTCATTTTTGTTTATAGGTTGTAGACATGTTGCTGTCATTATATCTGTGTTAATTTAGCACCATCTGCTGGAGCTTCCTCTTAGGGTCAGCAAGAATTATTTTAGGAAAATCTGTTTATCCCATCCACTCCAGTTAAAAAAACAATATATCAGGTTTTATAATATATTTTGGTGACCTGGTAAAACAATGCAATTATAAAGATGCTTTTTAGTAGCATTACTTATTATTATAATAACCCATAACAACTCATACAACATTACATATACAAGAAGGTAAGTATAAGAAATAAATCTATTAAGGCACAATTATGCTTACATTACACTTTACTGTGAAAAATATATTATTTATGAACTTATTTCAAAGATAAAAGCGTGTTCCACATTTTACATTTTTATCTTAAACAAATTAGAGACTCTGCATTTGATAAACTTAACAATGCTAAATTGTTAGAGTAAAAAAAAAATATTTTTTCTTTAATTTATATAAAATATATGTTGATCAACTATGGTCCCAAGCTAGTCCCTTACTTATTGCAGGCTAAATTTGCAACCCTGTAAGTGGCAAGATTTCATTTTGCTTTTGTTTTATGTCTCTTTTGAATTTTATGTTCATTCTAAATTTGATTTTGTTCATATTTTAAATTTGATATATATATATATATATATATATATATATATATATATATACACTACAAGGCAAAAGATTTTGAACAGTAAGATTTTTAATGTTTTTTTAAGAATTCTCTTCTGCTCACCAAGCCTGCATTTATTTGATCTGAAATACAGCAAAGCAGTAATTTTGTGAAATATTTTTACTGTTTAAAATAATTGCTTTGTCTTTGAATATATTTTAAAATGTTATTTATTCCTGTGATGAAAGCTCAATTTTCTGCATCATTACTCCAGTCTTCAGTGTCACATGATCCTTTAGAAATCATTCTAATATGCTGATTTGCTGTTTAAGAAACAATTATTATTATTATTATTATTATTATTATTATTATTATTATTATTATTATTATTATTATTATATTAGCAATTTAAAACAGTTAAGTTTTTTTTTCAGGATTATTTTATGAATAGAAAGATCCAAAGATCATGTTTTAATTTAAAATAAAAAGCTTTTGTAACATTATAGGTTTTTTTTTTTTCTTTTGGAAAGAAATTATAGAAATTGACACTTTTATTTAGCAAGGATCCTTTCTATTGTTCAAAAGTGATGATAAAGACATTTATAATGTTACAAAAGATTTCTATTTCAGATGAATGCCGTTCTTCTGAATTTTCTATTAATTAAAGTCGTCTGAAAAAATCTACTCAGCTGTTTTCAACATAATATTAATAAAAAATATTTTTTGAGCAGGTAATTAGAATATTAGAATGATTTCTGAAGGATCAGATGACTGGAGTAGTGATGCTAAAATTTCAGCTTTGAAATCACAGAAGTAAATATATTTTAAAATATATTCAAACAGAAAACTGTTAAATTAAAAGTTTAAAAATATATGTTTTTGCTGTAATTTAGACCAAATAAATGCAGGTCTGGTGACCTGCATTTATTGTTTTTAAAAAACAAAAAAACAATACAAATCTTGTACAGTATATTTTCTGTTTTCACTTTAGTCATTTCATTTTTGTCATTTTTTAATGCCTATATAGTTTTAATTCATTTGTATATTTTAGTTTTTATTTTCCTTTTTTTATTTATTTTACTTCATTAAGTTACTAAACTTACTAAACTAAACTTAAGGTAACTAAACTAACTTGAAAAATATTGCCTTGGCATCTAGACAAAATAAAATATGTTATAAAAAGTTTGTAGATTTAGTTTTAGTAACCATGATGCAGACATGCTTCATAGTTTAGCAACAGGGTTGCAAACCTCATATAAACTGCATTAAAAATTAAACCACCCTGGACCGCAAAACCAGTCTTAAGTAGCACAGGTGTATTTGTAGCAAGAGCCAAAAATACATTGTATGGGTCAAAATTTTCTAATTTTCTTTTATGCCAAAAAATCATCAGGATATTAAATAAAGATCATGTTCCATGAAAATATTTAGTAAATGCCATACCGTAAATATATCAAAACTAAATTTATGATTAGTAATTGCTAAGAATTCATTTGTACAATTTTAAAGGTGATTTTCTCATTATTTAGAGAAAATTAAATGTTCAGATTCCAGATTTTCCAGGCAAACCTTACATTAATGGAAAGCTTATTTATTCAGCTTTCAGACTAAGTATAAATCTGATTGATCACCTGTTCCTGTAAATTCACAAAACATAAGACTGTAGAATTATAATACATTTATTTTTGAGATGATGTACTCATCTAACTGAGAGGATCATTACCAACTATAAAAGTTAGAATAAGTGAAGTTTTACTTTGAATTTGACATTTACGAATACATGAAAACTACCGTAGTGTAGTAAAGCTGGGGGGGGAAAGAGCTTCAAGGTGAGACGTGCAAACTAAAGCGCGCAACTCCTGCGTCCTGCCACTAGAGTTCTCCCACAGCCTGTGACTGTATGTGTGTGTTTACCCCCTCCGAGCTCTCAACTGTGGCCGGGCTCCTCTAACCAACCACAATTCTGACATTTAACTCCGGAAACACAAATGTAACCAGCGCTGCGTTACATCCTAAAGTGATACCGAACGGCGAGGCTTTTGATCAGCTGTCGGACAGCGGTAAGTAAGCGCATAAACCGGCTCGATTTCATGACATTCGCTGCATAGAGGAACAGAAAATCCACTCCCAACTGGTTGGTTTTGTCTAGAAGCGAGGGAGGGATATCAACATGGCGTCCATGTAGCTCACCAACCAACAAGAATGTCTAGGCACCGATGAAGGTTTTCCCTCCATTTGCAATTCGATTATTTTATTAATCGGAATTCCTTGCGGTTTGATTATGTAAAGCCCGTGTCGAAAACAGCTCTCGCGTTTACGATGTCCTCGTGTTTATAGTTTTGCGACTCTAAGACACCCGTTTGTTGTTTCTTTCAGGCACTGTGAGGGAAAAGCAGGACCTGCGCTGGGTTTTATTGATCACTAATATGACAGACAGCTGTCAAAGTCGTCGTGGTTTTGGAAAGGACGTTATTTTAATCGCTTCGTTAATATAATAGTGTTTTAAATGCTTTTACTTGGTGCATTCCAGCACTCGTGTTGAGAATCACATGAGCTGTTGTGGGTTCCCGCAGCCGTCTGCGGGGGTTTTAAAAATGACTGGCAACATTTGGCACGCTGTAACAGTTTAAAGAGAAGTTACGATTGTCACAAAAAACTTATAACGGTGCTGTAGTAACATTTGATCAGGAAGCGATCGGTTCTCATGCTTTCTGCGCATGTATTGCGCAATAAAGCGAACAGGTCTCGCTGGTGACATCAAAACCCCACTCTGAATGATTATGCTAATTAGAAATGTAGACATAAATCAACTAACGTTAATAGCATTAAAAATGACGTAAATGCATGTCTGTCGATTGTTCAAGATATATCAAACCAAAAGATGTTTTATTCGCCACTTCATGGGTGCTGCCATGTTGACGTCACGTGAGCACTGACCAAGTTGCCAGTTATTATAATAATAATAAACAGTGTTTTACTACACTTGGCTTTTAGCCAAGGTGCTTTAAAAGTAATAACAGACAGGCTTTTGTACCTACAGTATTTAGTATTCAAACGTCATGCATCCAGGCCAATAGGAGTCAGTATGACTGCAACAAAACTTAAGTGCACTTGACTTGAAAATTGTTTTACTTTTTCCCCTCATGAATAATGTTATAGAGTGTTTTCTTGATTCGTCATCAATTGGCCATATTGGTGGCACGGAACGTAAACAATGCCACTGAACCAAACAAAACTGCTCATATTTCTGCTGGGAAAAACATTTGGAGTACTGTAGACTGCCAAAAGGTATAACAAATCAAAGAGAAGAGAGCAAAAAGGCATTTGTGGAGGACCAAACTGAACTAGGATTTCCAGGGCAAGAACCTCGACAACATTAACGTTTGTTCAACATTTCCGGTCAGGAAGGTGAAATATTAGGCTACTATCTTAATTAATATTGTTTCTATGTATTGTCACCACTTATTAACTTTAGTTTGTCAAAATATTGCGCCCGTTCCTGCTTACTAAGGCTTCTCCACAGATTTAGCAGATTTCACACGTTTAGACAGTATAAATTATCAGAACAGCGTATTCAGTTGTTCATTAACCGTTGCTGTTGTTTACATCCAAGTATTGCCAATATGGCCGCGCATCCGGGTAACTGACCAAATCGTGATGTACGTGCATTTACGTTATAAATCATTCTACTTCTATTCGTTTCACACATTAAGGTATGTTTATCGAAATGAGAACATTCATCAACCAAGGCTTTATTTACATTATGTAGAAAAGGTGGTTAGATTAATCTTTTAACTTGAAACTATTATTTATCTAATATAACTAATGAGTATGTCTTGTTCCTATTCCTGGAAACTCATTAGAATGCACTTTTAATAATAAACTGCAGTGTACAAGAGTTTCAGCTCTTGGTTCTTTGTAAAACCATCTGGCACTTGATTGTAAAAGCTGTAACTTACAGTATGCACAACAGCAATAAATGTGACAGTCACTTTTATCTGTTCTTCATGCCACATAGAGACCTAAATACTGCAGGCACTTTGCAGAGCGAATACGGCTGAGGGTTTTTATAGAACTGGTTTTGCTTTCTCCATCTCATTTTGACTGTAAATCTCTGCTGTTCTGTAATGATAATGAGAGGAGCTAGATTTAGTTCTTGCTGTTGTCTTTAATATCGTTTGACATGAAAACCCATTCAAAGAGTTTCATAAAAAAGCTTAATGTTTTATAAGGAAGCTTAATTTTTAACCTGGTCTTTTTTTCTTTTCTTTTTTTATAGAAAGATCCTGGAAGAATTTCCACTTTCAGTTTGCATGTGGTTATAGTTGCGGGAGCTCTTTATAAAGAGATCAGAGAGTTTAGAGTCAATTTAGATGGAGACTTAATGATAGTTATGTTAAACTTTGGTGCCATTTGATCTATTGTTTGTCCACAACAATGAGAGGCACACTTAGTTTAGAGAAATGGTGTGTGCTGTAATTTGATTCTGTCTCTGACAAAACTAACAAATATTTGCATTTTGCTACTTTATATACAAACACCTGAGGTCTTTAGTCTGTACTTTGCTTATTGTGGGACTGGGAAGCTTGCATTTTTTGTTCAAGGGCTTGTTCTGGTTGAATTATTCCAGGTTGGAACTGGCCACAATGTCAAGGGTGGTGAAAAAGAGGCAAGCGGACCCCAAGGTGGTTCAATATGTCTGGTCAGCCATTGAAGTCATCCGCAATCAGAAACAAATCGCAAACATGGACAGAATCTCAAAGTAATTGCTTCTTCTTTGTTTACTAATAATATCACTTTATGCATTTGAATTCATGTCTAAGAGATAGCCTTGCTTGTTTTGAATCAGATATTTAAGTCGTGTGTATGGGATGCATCCTAAAGACACAGCAAGGCAGCTAGTTCTGGCTGTGAAAGACGGTTTGGTTGTGGAGACACTCACAGTGGGCTGTAAAGGCTCCAAGGCCGGGATCGAACAGGAGGGATACTGGCTTCCAGGAGACGAGATGGTGAGACATAAACCAGAGCATGTCTATTTTAAACACAACATACTTTAACTACACGCCTCCTATATAAAAATGCTAAAGGTAAACATGGCTTGGGTTTTCTTACACATTAATCAAATGAAATAAAGAGCTCAAAATATAGATACGCTGCTGGCTTCAGCACAGCCATGAGCTTCTGAAGACCATCAGTAAGATTGGTTCCTCAAGTTATATAGACCAAAAAAAATTTGGTTGATAAAGTTCATGACTTTGACACTCAACAGTAAGTTTTTAGCTGTAAACTCCCTCAGTGATGGTAGATGCTGATGTTTCAGTGACTTTGCCAGCACATAGAGACATTCCTCTACTGTGTGAGAGAGCATGTTTGAAGGAAGCACTGTTTGTTTTGGGGGTGTGGCTTACAGCTAGGAATATACACGTCTATCCCAGGCTTCAATATTTAAAAAAAAATCACACATATTTGCTTATTTGTATGCAAGATTTTTTTACATACACTACTATTCAAATGCATGGGTCAGTTTGAAAGAAAGTAAAGATTTTATTAATTTTGATCAACTTTGACTGTAAAGACCAAAGAAGTATTGTTCTTTTGAACTTTTCTTTTCATTCAAGAATCCTGAAATGTAAATCCACAAAAATATTAAGCAGCAAAACTGTTTTCAACATTGATGATAAGAAATAAGCACCAAATCAACATAACATAAAATGATTTCAGAAGGATCATGTGACACTGATGACTGGAGTAATAATGCTGAAAATTCAGCTTTGCGTCACAGGAATTAGTTAAATTTTAAAATATATTCAAGTAGAAATCAGTTGTAACAATATTTCACAATATTACAGTATTTTTGACCAAATACAGTTGAGGTCAAAAGTTTGCATACACCTTGCAGAATCTGCAAAATGTTCATTATTTTATCAAAATAAGAGGGATCATACAAAATGCATGTTGTTTTTTTTATTTAGTACTGAGCTTGAAGATATCCACAAAAAAAATAAAAGTTGAATTTATTAAAATGACCCTGTTCAAACATTTAGATGCACTTTATTCTTAATACTGTGTTGTTACCTGAATCTGAATGATCCACAACAGTTTTTTGTTTAGTGATAATTGTTCACGAGTCCCTTGTTTGTCCTGAACATTTAAACTGCCTGCTGTTCTTCAGAAAAAATCCTTGAGATCCTACAAATTCTTTGGTTTTTCAGCATTTTTGTGAATTTTAACCCTTTCCAACAATAACTGTATGATTTTGAGATCCATCTTTTCACACTAAAGACTAAGAGACTCATATACAACTATTACAGAAAGTTCAAATGCTCACTGATGCTCCAGAAAGACAACAATGCGTTAATAGCCAGGGGTGTAAACTTTTGAACAGAATGAAGATGTACATTTTTCTTATTTTGCCTAAATGTCTTTTTTTTTTTTTCATTTAATACTGCCCTTTAGAAGATGGTTACATGTTTTCCAGAAGACAAAATAAGTGAAATTTACCCTTATTTTCAAATTCAAAAAGATTTCACCTCCTGGCTCTTAATGCATCATGTTTTCTTCTGAAGCATCAGTGAGTGTTTCAGAGTCCCTCAGTTGTCCTCAGTGTAAAAAGATGGATCTCAAAATCATACAGTCATTGTTAAAAAGGGTTTAAATACACAAAAATGCTGAAAAAAAACAAAAAAAAAACAGAATTTGTGGGACCCAAAGGATTTTTCTGAAGAACAGCAGGTAGTTTATGAACTCAGGAACAACTATCATTAAACAAAACATTACGAATTAAGTGCATGTAAGCTTTTTGAACAGGGTAATTTCTTTGGTAAAAAAAAAAAACATTTTGCAGATTCTCCAAGCTGTATGTAAACTTTTGACTTCAACTGTAAATGCAGCACAAGAGACTTCTTTCAAACCCCAAACTTTTAAACACTAGTGTATGTAAAAACAGCATATTTACGAATGTGTTAGCAGTATAGACGAATGTTTATGTTGTTGTGTGCTGCATTCTGGTATTTCTCACACCAAACACCCACCCGCGAGTCCCTTACACGGAGCGCCTGTGGTTAGTTTCAGCCAACCCCAGCTCATAGATTAGGATTTTAAACAATGTTTTTTGGATCACTTGCAATCGCAGGAGCAGATGTCGGAGGGAAGCAAGGTATGTTCACATCCAGTTGCTGTAATTTCTTTATTTAATTAACAAAATAATCTGCCCTTTAGTTAATAGTATGTGTAACCTGCGCATGGTACAGCAGCTGAATTGAAAAACTAAATTAACATTTCAAATTTTCCCTGAAATTTAGAATTAATAATGCATGTTCTATATAACTGCCAATCAAAATATAATGATATTAAACACTATTTGTGGCTATACTGGCTTCAACAGGCTTTGTTTCACTTCAGTGCTGTGCTGTGTGAGGTTTTTGTGAGCCTTGTTTTGTTACTGAATGCTCATTATTAGTGATTTCTCTCTTCTTTAGCCCTCTCTGCCTTCTGAAGCTCTTTTCCAAGATGTGCGTATGCTTCACACATATTAATCTTACATGTTTTCAAATCAAGATGGTGTTTTTGCAAAATTTGTATGTCAGTGTCAAGACCATTTGAGTGTCAACCAGTTTGACCTGTGTTTAAGTTAGCAAGCTGTTTAATAGGGCTAAGACCAGTGTCAGCAGTTAACTTACTTATTCAAGGAAAAGGAAAATTTTTGCACATTCAGAGCTGATTTTTGCATTTTTATATTTACAAGGGCATGTTCTGTACATGCATAAGGTATTTATTTATTAACAGAAATTCTTGATCTGAAAAATTAGAAATCTATATTTGTGACCCTGAACCACAAAACCAGTCATAAGGATCATTTTTTTTAAAGTGAGATTTATACATCATCTGAAAGCTGAATAAATAAGCTTTCCATTGATGTATGATTTGTTAGGACAATATTTGGCCGGGATACAACTATTTGAAAATCTGGAATCTGAGGGTGCCAAAAAAATCAAAATACTTTTAATAAATTGTCTATAAGGTGGTCCAAATGAAGTTCTTAGCGATGCATATTACGAATCAAAAATTAAGTTTTTATATATTTACAGTAGGAAATTTACACAATATCTTCATGGAACATGAACTTTACTCTTTTTCCATTGATTTTTGGCATGAAATCGATCATTTTGACCCATACAATGTATTGTTGGCTATTGCTATAAATACACCCATGCTGCTTATGACTGGTTTTGTGGTCCAGGGTCACATTTGTGAAAATGCATAATTATATTTCTTAAGAAGTGTGAATTTTTGTCACTGTATTAGCATTCTTGCTTCAAAGCCTTGTTAACTTCTTACACTGGTATAGACCTATTTTAAGATGAGAATAAACTATTTACAGACCGTAGCAGCCTTTTCTGAAGTAAAACCTTGGTTAAAGAATGCCGATTTTGTACTGTAACCAGAACAGTAATTACGGTAGAATGTGTCTGGTGTGTGTTGGTGTGTATTGAGGTGTGTGCAGTAGATTAATGATATTTTAGAGGATAGCATTAACATACGGTGAATGTGATCGTGGCATGTGAGAATGTGATTGCTTACCATTTCTTTCAAAGAACATTTAGTCATGTGTAAGGTTTGATTTAAATGGCCATTTGACTGAAAATACAAGGTGGTATTTTCTTTGTTAAATCTGTTGCTTTTATAAGGTCTGAAAGTGTTTAATCCGTGTTAAACAGGCTTTGCTCAGGTTTTAAATCTTTCCTGTGTAAAGCACATTTTGTTCATAAGAATTTCATTTGAATTGAGTAAAAAAAATGGTCATGTAAATTGAACCAAACTGCAAAAATGTAACATGTTTTTGTTACTCTCATGAAAACATATTATACACCTACAATCTTTTGATTAATGTTTGTTACATTGTTATAACTAATCAGTGGGTTTTATATTTTTGCTTTCTTGGTGCTAAAACTAATTATAGAAGAGCAGCCCTCATACTCTGTTTTCTCTTAGCTTCAGATTTTAATTTTAAAAATATCACACACACACTCACTCAAAAATGAAAATTCTGTCATTAATTACTCACACTCATGTTCATCTTCTTTTGTTCATAAACACAAATTAAGATATTTTTGATGAAATCCGAGAGCTTTCAGACCCAGCGTAGACAGTGATGCAACTACAACATTCAAAGCCCAGAAAGGTAGTAAGGACATCATTAAAATAGTCCATGTGTCATCAGTGATTCAACCTTAATTTTATGAAGTTACGGGAGTACTTTTTGTGCACAAAGAAAACAAAAATAATGACTTCATTTAACAATTTCTTCCCTTCCGTGTCTATTGCGTTGACCGTTTTAACGATGTTCTTACTACCTTTCTGGGCCTTGAACGTTGTAGTTGCGTCGCTGTCTATCCAGGGTCAGAAAGCTCTCAGATTTCATCAAAAATATCTTAATTTGTGTTCCGAAGATAAAAAAGGTCTTATGGGTTGGAACGACATGAGGGTGAGTAATTGTTGACAGAATTTAAATTTTGGGGTGAACAATCCCTTTAATAAATAGGTTAGAATATACTTATAAAACCAAATGCATATTAATATACATATAGTATTTTTTGGGCTATGGTCACAATTTAGTAAGAGAAAGAGGGCTGATCTTCCATCTACTTGGTTGAGCTCTTATTTGCAGGTTCTGAAAAGAATAATTGTTCCTGTATCAGTGGTCTTGTTCCCGGGAGCTTGGTGGTGGCCCAGGTGGGCGGGGATGTGCATTACTATACTCTGTGTGTTTTAGGACTGGGAAGCAGAAAGTCATGACTGGTACTGCTTTGAGTGTCACCTTCCTGGGGACGTGATGGAGTGTGACGGCTGTTTCCGTGTCTACCATCTCCGCTGTGTGTCTGAAGACCACCGGCCACGGGACACAACCTCCCACTGGCAATGCGGCATCTGTAGGGTGGGTATAGAGAGACTGTTAGAAAACGAGTAGTTCAGATTGAAAATTTCACCTGAATTAGACATTTTCATAGCCGCTTTAGCTGATATACTTATTATTAAAAAAAAGCCAATAAGTGAATTTAATGAGATTATTAATTAAAACTAGAATGTGTCAGCATATTAGAATGATTTCTGAAGGCACTGGAGTAATGGCTGCTGAAAATTCAGCTTTAAAATATAAATATAAATTTAAAATATATTAAAATACCAATGTTATTTTAAATTGTAATAATATTTTACAATATTACTGTTTTTACTGTATTTTAGATCAAAATGAATGCAGCCTTGGTGAGCATAAGAGCCTTTATAAAACATTTGTATGGTAGTGTGAATTTGAAATGCATGTTTTTGCATTTTAAAGGATTAGTTCACTCCTGAATTAAATTTCCAAATAATTGAATTACCCCTATGTCATCCAAGATGTTCATGTATTTCTTGTTTAGTCGAAAAGAAATTAAGTTTTTTGAGGAAAAAAATCCAGGATTTCTCTCCATATAGTGGACTCTAATGAGGATCAGTGGATTGAAGGTTCAAATTGCAGGTTCATTGCAGCTTTAAATAGCTCTACACAATCCCAGCCAAGAAATAAAGGTCTTATCTAGCAAAACGATGGGTTATTTTCTAACACTGGGTTGGTATTTCCGCCTACGTTAATCATGACCTTTTCAATGTGACTATGTAATGCGTGAAGTCGTAGATGCAGAGCTAGTGTAAGACAAGCATTTGTGGTTTAAAAAGTATACATTTTTTATTTATTTTTATTCAATTACCAATTGTTTCGCTAGATAAGACCCTTATTCCTCAGCTGGGATTGTGTAGAGCCCTTTGAAGCTGCACTATAACTGCAATTTGAACCTTCAACTTGCTGATCCCCATTGAAGTCTGCTATATGGAGAAAATCCTGAAACGTTCTTCTCAAAAACCTTGATTTCTTTTCGACTGAAGACCGAAAGAAACATCTTGGATGACTTGGGGGGTAAGTTGTCAGAAAATGTTAATTCTGCAGTGAACTTATCTTTAAAGAGTATGTTACCTCATGTAATGATGTGGTTATTGAGTCATTTGTTTCTTGTGGTGATGTTTACAAACAGGGCAGTAAAAGGAAGAATTTGAACAAACAGGAAATGACAACATACCTGAAGTTCATTCTTGGACGCATGAAGGAAAGGGTGTGTTTCACACTTTCACTTTTTCCACACTAAATCATGTAGAAATCACAGCTAGCCTTTTCCTCACATGTATTTTCTGTCGAAACGTAAAGAAGATTTCTTCCATCTTATTCCGTCTTTCAGGCTGTGGACCTGCACAAGAAAGGCAAGGAGTCAAAGCAACCCATGTACAGAAGACTGATCCACACACCTCTGGATGTGGATAACATACAAGAGGTATGACCAAACAACAGTAGAAAGTCTTCTGTTTCAAAGTGCATGTTCTCATGTATCTTCTGTTCCTCTACAGAACATCTCAGAGGGGAAATACAAAAGCTTTGAGGAGTTCAGAGCTGACGCTCAGCTTATTGTTCACAACACAGCCATTCTGCACGGAGGTAAGACTTATGAACCACAGCCACGAGTGTGATTTATTAAACGCCATATGCGCACTTCACTCAAGTGTCAACTTGACCAATTCCACATTATCTGTTGACAGTCAACAGCGATCAGACCGAAATTGCAAGACTTCTCTACAATGACACATGCCATGAGGTCAGATCAAGCAAACACTTGGAATTTTAAGCTTGTTTAAGGCACTTGACAAACATAATTAAGCTTTGCTGTTTAGACTTAACAGCTTTCTTCTTATGTTAATGGATAAAAGGTTTTGTGGTCTTTTTGAACACTGAATTGTGCAATTATTTGTTTGTTCCAGCTGAATGAGTTAATGTTGTGCAGGCACTGCTTCTATCTCTCGAACGCACGACCCGACAATTGGTTCTGTTACCCATGTGTAAGCAAAGACGCACACTCATTCCTGCAGATTTACATGTGATTTCTGAGTGTACTTACGGATGTTTGTCTGCGATCAGAGTCCGACTCATGAGCTGGTGTGGGCCAGGATGAAGGGCTTTGGTTATTGGCCGGCCAAGGTGATGCAGAGGGAGGGCAACCAGGTGGATGTTCGGTTCTTTGGTCACCAGCACCAAAGGTAAGCCTCAGGTTACATTACAAACATGAACAGTATTGGATTTAAAATGACAATCATAAGACTTGAGAAGCTTAATCCTAAACTAAACAAGATTATTGACACAGAGCTACAGCTGGGTGTTGTATCAAATATTCACATACATACATACTTGCAATAATTTTGCTATAAAATGATTCAACATTGTGAATATTGATGTTTTTATGTGTTTACTTGACAGTTAAGTTTCTTTAATTATCATTAGACTGGTTTTGCAGTCCTGACTTGTCTTGTGACTTATGACTTATGAAAATTCTGTCATTAATTACTCACCCTCATGTTGTTCCAAACCAATAAGACCTTTGTTCATCTTCAAAACACAAATTAAGATATTTTTTATGAAATCCAAGCTTTCTAACCCTGAATAGACAGCAACTGAAATGTTTTATGGCCCAGAAAGGTAGTAAGGACATAGCTCAAAAAATGTTACGAAGCTACGAGAACACTTTTTGTGCGCATTGAAAACAAAAATAACAGTAAATAATTAATAATTTGTGTTTCAAAGATGAACAATGGCCAATATTACAAAATATAAGGTTAAAAAGTGTATAACTCACTTGAACATAAAAAGCAACGCCAGTAGGTAAATTTACAGCAGGAATCCGTGTCTCTCTTGCCTCCCCTGAGCCGATTGAGTTTTAAAGGGATGGTTCGGAGTAGAATTGACTTCATTGCTATGCACTCCGAAGCCCATCTAAATACCCCATCTGAAGTTTTTTTTACCTTAGTCGAACATTTATGGAGATATTAGAGTTTTTCGAATTGCTTGTAACAGGAGTGAATGGTACATGTGATGTATCTCGTAAATTGCACCACTAAACGTGCAAGTAATCTTACCAAACTTGTGCAGTAGTGTAAATAGGTTATGTACTCACAAAACGCTGCATCGGGACATTTGTAAGTCCACCATGAGTGTTTTAAAAACACGTTTTAGCCGATCCCTACTAGTCGAAAAAACTACAAATGGCGACACATCGACGTCACTTCCCTGGTTTGAAAAAAGCACGTAAAAGTCCTCCTCCTACATCTGTGTGCATGTCAACTTGTAGGAGGACTTTTATGTGCTTTTTTCAAACCAGGGAAGTGACGTCGACGTGTCGCCATTTGTAGTTTTTTCGACTAGTAGTTCTCGGGTAAAACGTGTTTTTAAAACACTCATGGTGGACTTACAAATGTTCTGATGCAGCGTTTTGTGAGTACATAACCTATTTACACTACTGTACAAGTTTGGTAAGATTACTTGCACGTTTAGTGGTGCAATTTACGAGATACATCACATGTACCATTCACTCCTGTTATGCTTCGGAGTGCATAGCAATGAAGTCAATTCTACTCCGAACCATCCCTTTAACAGACCCCCTAAAGCGTGCGGTAAGTTGGTAAGGTGGGGGTAATTGAGAACGAATGGAGGAAAGTCATGTGAGAGAAGGCAATGCCTCCATCGCGATATGATTGGATATGACTTGTTATGATCAGCTGTGATTGGTTCAGGCGGGACTCTTGAGTCGTGTTCGTGCATGTTCCGCGTTTATGAATCAGTCTGAATGAACAAGATGGGACTAATTTAAAAAAAGTAAGTAAACAACTCGCACACTTAGATATAGCCACTTTGTCAAAATAAGATCTAAAATGGCATGAAAACATGATCTGTGGGAACTTTTAGTGAGTAATCAGTTTGGTGAAATTTCAAGTAATTCTCTGTCTGTGACCAATTTTTTCTGAGCTTTGACTGATGATCCAAATAATTCAGAAATGCATGAGATTTGTTGTATTTTGAATATATTTTTCTTTGTAAAAAGCAAAAAGTTGATCATACTAATTTTAAACTTAAGGACTCATTAGTTTGAATATACATTGAACCAAAAACTGTCATAACATCTTAGTTAATAATTCAGTACACTTTATTTCTGACAAACAGTCTAATGTTTTGGTAGTGATAGTAATGCTTTGATGGTGACCACATCACATTACAGAATTTTAACTTGCAAACTAAAACACTACTAAGGCATACTTAAAAACTAAAACGATTGCATAACTGTACTAAAATTGAGTTTATTTCCCCCAAATATGAGGATTATGTGTTCCCTTTTGTCACTACCGAAACAATGATGACATGTTTTGGTCGTGACTGTTTCAGTAGTTACAATTTTATGGGATTACATCCCAAAAAAAAAACAAAGATGTCACTATCGAAACTCCACCAAATGTTTCGGTAATGACAATTTTAGATACTTTTTAACCTACTGGATACTTTTGAACACTATTGAAAAGTAACAAATAAAAACTAAATGTTATAGAATAACTCACAAAAAAGTGTACTTAATTGCAGAAAGAAAGATGTTTGGTAGTGGCATTCCTTGAAGTTACACCAGATTTTTCAGACTTTTGAACACATTTACCTCAAAATGATGGGACCTGTCCACTTACACCTTGTAGCCATTAGAGAGAGTGACACATGAATATTTCCTGATCATAAATGTAGAGGTGTAAGTTAAAATCAATCTCAGCCTATGGACTAAAACATGAAACTAATGACATGAAAATGTGGGAAATATTATTTTTTTTTGAACTTCACTTTTTAAAAGAATCACAACGATACTTTTGAAAACTAATTTGGATTTTTTTTTTTTTTTTTTTAATTATTTCAAGATAATTTTCATAAGTTGAAATTTAGGGGTTGGGGTTCGGGACAGCCACCTCCTAATTGAAAGTACCAACTAAATGAGGATTTTAAATATATTAAGCTTACTAATATTTTAAATATTATTGTGGGTTTCAATAGATAATAGGATCTTAGTCAACATCTAAGATTTTAATACTTAAATTACTTTTTTAAAATGTGTGTTTTGGTTGTGGGACAGCAGTTTGCACCGATTCTGTAGAATGGCCCATATTCATGGGTACCAAAGACGTCACTTCCGCTATGCTTGCCGCCATATTTGTGTCCGGTATGGCAACAGACACAGCGCATCTAAATGAGATTTAATAAACTGAAATAAGAAATTACTTTTTACTACTACTTCCCACACTGTGTATTTGACTTGACTGTATGTTTAGGACAAAAAGCGTAAATTATTGTGAACGTAGTCGCTTGATGAAGGCTTTAAGATTTCGGCAATTAGTTTTGGCGAATGCAAAAAAATGTGATTATTGAGCATAAGCCCAACATCCAGCAAGCTAAGAAAACATAAAATATACCTGAGGGAAGACGTCTTTCACGTCTTGTGTATTCCTCAACCTGGATCTCATTATTGAAGCACAAATTCAAGCACCAAAAGCATTAGATTTCTTTATTTAAAATATGCATTTTTATTCATTCAAGCTATATGACTGCAATAACATTTTAGTTGAATTTAGTTTAGTTTATTACACCACTTGTGCAGCCAGTCACAATGGTATCATTTACTCGGGACGATGGTTTGTGTGCCATTTTTGTATGACAAATAATTTTTAGAGTAATTGTACATAAATAGTTTTAGCTAAACAAATATGATTATTTTTGAGAACCTTTTTACATGTATATACTTTACTGAGTTGCAATGACGAACGCTATGTAGTACAATAGTTTAGAGTTTATTATTTACTTTTCATATTCACTAAACTCTGCATATTCTAAAACACCTTCAACTATAAAACACTCTTGCTCTTAAGCCACACTGAAACAAATAACTTACGGCATCTGGATGTACTGTAAGTCACTATTCTCTGCATTAGCACTGTTTTGAACTTGCTGTTCGAATGCTTTCTTGTTCACTAAATCCTTGGATGTAGGAATTGATCGGTTCAAAATGATGTAATCGCAAAAAAATGCTGCTTTTCATTTTAAGGCATTATGTTTGTTATGATGTACTGATTCAATAATTAATTATTATTCCACTACTCTTATTGTGCCGAAAAAGCACCCTTGCTGTGAAAAGCACCTGCGTGAATGACAGAGGTACGCTAAAGGCTATGTGCATACCGATCCACTTCAAGCACTGCTGAGATCTAATAAAACTGTAGTTAGGTTTTTTTCTGATGACTGTTGTTACAGCTAACAGAACAACATATCCTGGGCATATTGTATACTTGTTGTGAACATTCTGGGAGTTTTGTTGATCTTCCTCTGGTAGTTGGGGCTGCTGTGACCATAGACTGAAACAGGTAGCGCGGACACAAAAATGGCGGCGATAAAGCACAGTGACGTCACATGGTCCCTATGGATATGTGTGTATTTGTCTGTCAGAAGTCCAAAAAGTATGTGAATTTTGTATCACCCAGCCCTACTGACAGCTAGTTTTGACTCACCCAATTGTAGACCTGTTGTAAACCTGAATGTGGGCAAACTAGCTTGTGAAACTAGCAGGCTCGTGTCTGTTTTGCTGCAGGGCATGGATTCCTTCCGACAACATCCAGGAGATCACAGTGAATGTGCAGCAGCTGCAGGTGAAGCGCAGCTCGGGGTGGAAGAAGGCGTGTGATGAGCTGGAGCTCCACCAGCGGTTCCAGCGGGAGGGCCGTACCTGGAAGGGGAAGCTGGAAGAGAAACATGACAGGTCGGAAAGACAGGAAGACAGACAGGAAGAGGCGGAATCAAGTATCTCCTCCACATCCAACGAACAGGTGAGCACTTTGGTGCCACAAATCACATTTCATTTTTAAATAAGCAAGATTGGCTTTGCTTTACTTAATGTCTTGGTCTCTCATGTTGTTGACAGTCGAAAGGCAACCAAGAGCCCAAAGCTAAAAAGAGCCGCCGTTCCCAAGTCCCCGAGCCCAAAGAAGAGGTTTGTAATGTGATGAGTTTATTAAATGAGATATTGTACAGAGTTCACGTCACCTTTACCATCTCCTTTTGTTAATATCAGGAACCAGAGCCTGAGATGGAAGCCGTCAGCTCAAGTCAAGAGATCCCAACAGCTGTTCCACATCAACCAGAACGTATGTCTGTCTCGACCCAGACCAAAAAGTCTAACTCGCCTTCTTCCTCTTCCTCACCGGCTCCTCGCATGGTACACCGAGGCACTCAGACGGTCAACGAGGGCAGCTGCCAAAACATGTGCCATGACAAATACACCAAGATCTTCAGCGACGTCAAAGAAATGATGAAAGCGGAGAACAAACGGGAAACCGAACGCGTCCTGAAAGAGGCTCTGGACAAGGTGAGGAACGTTCTTTCATTTTGGACTAACATTTGGCTCCCTCTTGTGGCCACATACAAAGATGCCCCTTTTTTTCCAAGAAAGCCACTCTGTTGGTGGAAAAGGGGGGAAATGCAGCAAACTCAGCAATGTGGTCGTCCTTACAGTTGCGAGCAGAGATGGAGGAAGAGAAGAGGCAGGCTGTGAGCAAAGCAGTGTCCAGCACGCAAGCTGAGATGGAGAGAAAGTGCAAACAGGTGAAGGATAAGTGCAAAGAGGAGCTTATGGAGGAGATGAAGAAGATGGTAGCTCAGCATAAACAACTTCTTTCCCAGACCAAGAAGAAGCAGTGGGTGAGTGAACTTTTAGGTGTTTAGAACCACCAGACAGTCAAATCACATTATATTTTGGAACAGAAAAGATACATGAAAACAAATACAAGCTTTTAGTATGAGAAACCATACTGAATAGCTGTCAAGACTATGAAAATACACATTACATTTTTATAGATTTTTAAAATATTACATAATATTTTTGTGAATATATTAATGATATACCCAATTTAAAAAGTATACTTAAGTTTGGGTCCACTTTGACACATGATTTTATTCAGATATTCTTTATCTAGGATGTAGATTTTTCTCATAAATACTTATAAAACAATTATAAAAATATATTTTACAAATCACACATGCCTTTGGGACTGAATTTTGCTAATAAACATGAATATGCACCCCTACTAATGAACCATTGCAGCATGATAAAATATAATTTATATTTAGTTTAAAAACATTCCAGAGTAATGTTATTTAGTTAGAAAATAAATATGTACACTACCAGTCAAAAGTTTTTTTTTTTTTGTTTTTTTTAAGAATCCTCTTCTGCTCACCAGGCCTGCATTTATTTGATCCAAAATACAATCTGAAACATTTTTAATATTTAAAAATGTAAGTAAAGTAATGATGCTTAAAATTCAGCTTTGAAATCACAGGAATACATTACATTTTTAAAATATAAAAAATACAAATTTTAAAATGAGATACAATAACGTTTGTATAAAAAAATAACTGTTTTATAATCTTCTGTTACAGATTTTAAATGCATTGTAATGGTTTATTATGACTAAAATAGTGTTGGAATCAGGTAAATTTCATTCCTATGTGACTCACGATCTGTTGAAGAGCATCCCCTGGCAGCTTCTTCAGAATTTCAATTTCATTATTTTTCTATATAGAATTTTTTTCCCCCCCAGAAGCCCTAATTTGCCCACCATGTTGTTGTATTTACAGTCTATTTATAGCTTCTACGTGTTGCTAGGAGATGAGAAATTGTTCTCCAACATATTACTCACCTGAACTCTGAAATTGTCTTCTGAGAAATGTTGCAGCTCTGAGGGCAGAATTAGGAAATGAAGAACAATTATTGCTAGAGTCAATAATGTTATATTGGGCTGTGTATATTCCTCTGCAGATGAACTGAGTCAAATTTAGTTGGTTAACCTGAATAATGACACATTATAAAGAAAACTATCATCACCTGTAATTGTGTTGCTCTCAGTTCGGTTCTGAAACAATATCTTGCGTTTAGGCAACCACGATTTTGTCCATTAGAATGTGATATCGTTATAATTTTTGTAAAACACGGATAAAAAAAAAAGCAGGACGAGTTATTATTAAAACTAGTTGATAAAAGTGCATTACATCACTCGGACGCTAACAGGAAGCGTTCTGCTAGACTGCCTCATTCAACGCTTGTTTGAACAGTTGAAATTCCCCAAATTATTTCAAAATGTCAGTCTTGGCGAGTATTCACGTAAACACAACTTACGTCTTATAAAGCTGTAGTAGTTCATAACTTGTGGCGCTCTAGTACATAAACAGAACTGCATGCGTCTTGCGGACGAACATTGTAGCCGGAGCTACTTCTCTCCGCTTATGTCTATGACGAGTCACGCAGGTACTGGGCTACTCCGCAGCGGTTTCTACCAGAACCAGTCTAAAATAGTCCGAATATAAAAACGTATTATAGGTGTACCGTAGTGATTTAGAATAAGCCAAAAGCACGGTTTGGAAAATGGATTCATGATTCACTTATTTTGTACATTTTGACTTCTATGGTGCTCCCGAGTTTGAACTTCCAACAAAAGCACAAAATCGCACATAACTCCTAAACCGTCAGTCGCAAACTCAAGTGTCCTGTGCAAAACTTTCGGGTATTTTGCATTTTTTGAAAAAACAACTTTTGCGAACTAGTCCTATAGGTTTTTTTGCCTGATTGGAACCAAACCAGTGGAGAAAGATTCTCTGGAGAGTGAATGGCAATAATTATCAAAACAAGTTGAACTTTCGACTTACCATCACAAAGGGGTGCCAAAATGTTAGAAAGCAGTAGGACCACTTTTAGTAAAATGCTCCTGAACGTAGAGATATCTTCGCCAAAAGCTAAATCTGAGGTCAAATGAAAAAAATTGCAGAGCTTGGCGTTATTAGAGGGGGAAAAAAAAGCAAAATGGCTATAACTGCACAACCATTTGTCCTTTCAACGTGAAGATTGAGTGTGCATGGTCTTGGTCCAAAGTGCCACAAGTGTCTAAGGACATTTGCGTATCTTAAAAAACATGGCCACTATTGGTGGACGAAGTTTGAGTACCTTTTAGACAAGGTTATCAGAGGCCGATTAGATTGAAACTTGGTGGGCCTGTTCGACTCGCAGCCCCAAAGGTCTGAGAGAAATTTTAAGGAAATAGAAATTTCAAGGTCATAAACGATTGTAGGTTGAATGGTTTTTCGGACATAACCGCAATATTCGTATCATACGATAGAAATCCTCATTCCGAACCACTGCTGTCAATCAAATCGTTTGGTAAATATTTAAGATGTCAAAAACCTACTTTTGCGAACTAGTCCTAGGTTATTTGCTCAATATGGAAAAACTGCAGTACAATTCTCTGGACTCTCTAAGTCAATTATCAAAAAAATGGAAATTTACCCTTTGGGAGGCTCGTTTAGAAAAGGGGCCTGTCCAAATTTACCCAAAATCCTACAAAGCCTAACTTCACGAGACCTGGTAAACACATGAGGCAGGTGGTTCTAAACAAGTATGCAAAGTTTTAAGGAGATCGGACCACAGCTGGCACTATAACGGTTAAAAAGGCCTCAGAAGCATGGTATTTTGATGGTAAATGACTGGGATTTGCCAAAAATGCTTTAATCATTAATTTAAGTGGGTACAGCCTTGCTAAACAATATGTAATGTATTTTCTCTTATATGCTTATGCCTTAAACCCTGGTAATCACTGCTTGCAGCTATATTTTTAATATGGTTTATAGAGCAAACCGATTTACCGTTTACTGCATGCTGTTATTCTCATTATTTCCTTATAGCGGCTATTGAACCAGAAGTCTCGCCTATAGACTTACTTCTGCATTATCTTTGAGGATAGTGTTCTCGTAAACTTTTCCAAAACTCACTTTTAGCAGATAAACTCACTTAAAATTTAGTCTTTCTACTGGGAAATCAAACCAAAGATAGCCACGATGACTCATGCAAACATCCTTTTTCAACAGCAAACGCACCAAGAAGACTCTTGATCAATGAGTATATTTTACTTGACAAAACTCTTGTGTGCAAGTTTCAGTTGTTTTCTTTATTCTGTCTTTTAGTGTTATAACTGTGAAGAAGAGGCGATGTACCACTGCTGCTGGAACACGTCGTACTGCTCCATCAAATGTCAACAGGAGCACTGGCACGCCGATCACAAACGGACCTGCCGCCGGAAGAGATGAGCTGCAGCTGGCCACGCCCCTCCTCTCGACTCCACCCATCCACGAGCTACGCTATTGGATAGATTTTAACGCTCACCACCCTCCTCCTGCCCATGGATTTGTGATTTTTAGCCAGCATTTTAATACCCCAGCTCCTAGGACACTTCTACCAGAACATTTTACCGAGTTGCGGTGAACGCTTACAGCGCGGGATTTCACGGAGATCCTCACGGAGACGGTTTTATGTTTGGATTTTAATGGTATCTCTTGCGTATCCCTTGTTTTTACCCTTTTATTTGCTGTACGACAGAAATCAGCCTTGCTTGCATACAGACTAGCTGAAATGTGAAGTACTAGTAATCTTTTTAAACACCTAATCTGAAGCTATGTAGATATTTGACTTTTTTATATAAGCGAATCATGTCAGCCTCCTGCATTGAGTGAAGTTGGTGCTTTTAAACTCGACGGTTGGTTTTTAATCCGTGGTTGTGATGTCCTTTTTTTTTTTTCTTTTTTTTTTTCCTTTGGGAACAGGGTTTAAAGATGGCAGGTCATTTCTGTCTGAATGATACAATCTTCCAATAATGAATATGCACATATTTGAAATAGGCCTTTTAATTTTTAACGTCAAAACTAAATTATGTGCTAATTTCGGGGTCTGTTTCTGTAGCTTAAGTGTACTAAATCTTTGCCGAGTGGGATCTTAAGAGAGGACTATTACCAGTGCTCCCAGATGGACTGAAAAACCTGATTTCATATGGCAAAATTTAATCAGACTTAAGATTGTACAGAGATCAGTGTAAATTAAACAATCAGAAATTATCGCTCATAGGGTTTTATCATTAAGAATGACCTTTCATGGCACTTTTTGACTTAAGAGAGAAGTTTGAGAAGTTCACTTCCAGAACAAACATTAACAGATAATTTACTCACCCCCTTGTCATCCAAGATGTTCATGTATTTCTTTCTTCAGTCGTTAAGAAATTGTTTTTTGAGGGAAAACATTTCAGGAATGTTCTCCATATAGTGGACTCTATGGTGCCCACAAGTTTGAACTTCCCAAATGCAGTTCAAAAGGCTCTTAATGATCCCAGCTGAGGAAGAATGGTCTTATCTAGCAATGTGAAAAATTACAATTTATATACTGTTTAACCACAAATGCTTGACTTTTCTAGCTCTTTGTGTATTCCGGTTCGAGACAGTTAGGGTCGATAGTGTCAAAAAACTCCCATCTCATTTTCTCCTCCAACTTCAAAATTGTCCAACATCGCTGTTCTACTTTTGTTTTGTAAAGGGCATTTTATCTTCTTTGCATGTTCACTTTGTAAACACTTTGGTCGGTACTTCTGCCACGATGTAGGGCAATTTTAAAGTTGGAGGAGAAAATATGGAAGTTTTCGACCTTCTTGAACGGGAATACACAGAGTACATGCAGAGTTAGACAAGATGAGCATTTGATGTTCAAAAGCATATAAATTATCCATTTTGTTTTAGCAAATAACCAATCGTTTTACTAGATAAGACCCTTCTTCCTCGTTTGGGATTATTTAGAGCCCTTTGAAACTGCATTTTGGAAGTTCAAACTCACTGGCACCATCGAAGTTCACTACCTTATAATTTCTTTGTGACTGAAGAAAGAAAGACATGAACGTCTTGGATGACAAGGGGTGAGTAAATTATCTGTAAATTTTTGTTCTGAAAGTGAACTTCTATCGTTTGCACACCCTCAAGTTGTTAAAACCTGTATGGCTTCTTAAATGCTGCTCAGTGTACTTGGTCCCCATTCACTTTCATTGTATGGAAAAGAGCAGCACGGACACTCATCTAAACATCTCCCTTAGTGTTTTTTGCAAAAACATCACTTAAACAGGTTTGGAGCAACATGAGGGTGAGTGAATGATAAAATTAGAAATTTAGGTGAATTATTATTGCAATAAAAAGTTTAAGATCTATCTTAATAGAGAGTTTTGGAGATTGTCTATGTTGACCGGGAGAACCAATCAGCTGAAGGATGTAAGGGGAATGTGAGGTCCTTCTCTAGTGTTTTTGCACAGATGCATATCTGCGCGAACCTGTTTTTCTCTGACGTTCTGGATGCGTCTTAAATCACATCTTTTTCTCTCTCGCTCCCTCCCTTCCCAACCTAACTGTTGCACTACATGTAAATACCTGTTTGCCGCTAACCGTGACTGATGACGTTTGCACGTTAGCATATGTACATTTCATGAACACATTAACTATGTATTTGATAAAGTCGATCTGGAAAAAAAATATTTGTGATATACAGTAATATGTTCCATTCCAGTGTGCATGAAACCAGGTCGTGTGTACCTTATTTTGGGCTCTGTTAATCTACGTGTCATCGGTGATGCAGTATGTCTCCTTTTTGGTTTTCTAGGGTAATTTGACACCACTTTGTAATTGCAAGTAACCCTTTTTAAAATTTGTTTTTTAACTTATATTTATGCGGACGGAATAATGACTACTGAGAATTTCCGAACACCCAGCGAGTCTGCTATACAAACACCTGTCTTTCATGTGCATACGAATTCAAATGTGGTGTAAACGTTTCCCCCTCTCTTGCATTACATTATGTAATAGTACTATGTATAAATAAAACAATCAACCGGTCGTAGCTTCGCTACTCTTTTTGTCTTGCAAATGTAAAAAGACAAATTTACCAATCAAAGCACTTTATTGCACCATATTTTGTGAACGTAGGCCAAAGCAGGCTTCTATAAAAGTGTAATTTAATACTTTTAATCATGTGTACAAAACAGAATTTCAAACACACCTGCACCATACAAAATAAATTTTGTTTTTTGTCTTTTTTTCTCTAACCAACAATATTTACATACACCATGCAGACTCTCTCACGTCCAGATTTCCAACAAAAAAGGGAAATAACTTCACAGGTTGAAAATTATGTGCACAATTTTTTTTCTTTTCAAATGGGGAAACATTTCCGCTTGTATGGGAATGGCAACACTAAAGCTTCCGAACAGGTTAAGACTTAGTTCCTTCATTTTTTTTAAAACAAACAGACAAAAAGAGAACATTGCATCGTCACTTTCTCAGTAAGTGTAAACTCAGTTCCCATACACAGTATTGACGTCTATGACACCGATTCCGAAATAAAGGTTGCGTTAAATAAACGAAGACCTCGATGAGGCCAGAGGGTGCTGATATCTGACTGCAGTAGATCTCCACGTAAAAAAAAGAAACCAAAACGGCGATTTAACGGATTTGCCAGCGCTACGGAAAGGAGTTCGGAAAACGCATCCCTTCTAATGCAGCTGGTACAATGAAGTATAATGGCACGCTTTTCTTTTTCTCTCACTATTGTTTGCATTATTATAGCCATTCGGTCATGTTTCACGGTTTGCCCATATTGCATGTGCCAACAATATGCCGGCATTTATTCAGCACGTATTTCCCACATAAGCCGATTAAAAACAAGCTTAAAGGATTCATCCAGAAATAAAAAATAGCCCATTATTTACTCACAGTCAAGGCTTCCTAGGTGTATATGACTTCCTTCTTTCAGACGAAGCCAATCGGAGTTACTGTATATATATATATATATATATATATATCGGCACTTCAAAGCTCTATTATGGAAATAGGCGGGAGTTTTTTATCAACAGTCCAAAATAAGTCCATCCAATACTAAAAAGTGCCTCACACGGCTCAAGGGGGTGAATAAAGGTCTCCTGTAGTAAATATATGTGTTTACGTAAGAAAAATACCCATATTAAAGACAATAATCACTTTTTTTTAATTATTTATCACTCAAACCCCTTTCTCTACCTGTCCGTTGGTCATGCATATCGTCCATGTTTGTAGTTTTTTAACACTTTTTATGCGTGTTTGTAGTTCTAATCGAATCCTCGTTCACCGCGCAAAGTGTTGTGGGCAATATTAGCCGTAGTGTGCATTAATCCGCACTTCGAATTCCGAAGTTAAAGGTGCAATGTGTAATATTTAAGAGGATCTCTAGACAGAAATGCAATATAGTATACATAACTATGTTTTCAGGGATGTATAAAGACCTTACTTAATGAACCATTATGTTTTTATTACCTTAGAATTATCAGTTTATATCTACATACACCGCAGGTCCCCTCACACGGAAGTCGCCATTATGTTTCTACAGTAGCCCTGAACGGACAAACTGCTCTACAGATCGCGTTTCATCACTGTTGTTCTAGCGGAAAAACACTGACACAATGATGAACAAGTAACTGTAATATTCACAACAACATCGTTTTATTTAATTATTAAGTAAATATAATTACTTAATTTACGTTTTAAAAGAAACCTCATTACTCTTTGCTGTCTAAAACGACGACATCTTAATCCCGTGTGGGCCACCGTAGCTTCTGTAAAGGGAGGGGTGAGCGGTGGACGGGAGCCGTTGGTAGCAATTCACAATATCACCGCTAGATGCCGCAAAAATCTACACACTGCACCTTTAAGTAGTACACCATCCGGGAATCTTTGGAATATTTTTTGAACATACTACGATTTGGGACATACTAATTCTATTTTCGAATACTATTTAGGACGGATGGTATGCGAATTGGGATGCAGCATTTGTTTACAGGAGCAGAGGAAGGTAAACCAGTCTCCTCTTGGCTTATATTTAAATCCTCCGACATTTTTCTTTACAAATCTTACAAATAAATCTCTTTTGTACTAAATCGTGACTGTTGTTTTGTTTACCTCTGTCCACACTTGCTTTTGTCACTTATAAGCGGCGCATGCGCAAAGCAGTTGCCCTATGTCATCCGCCTGGGATGATTAAAGTGACTATTACGTTTTAAAAATGGATATTATTCTTACAAAACCGTGTTGATTCGCTACAATAGACATTTATTCACTCCCCGGAGCCGTGTGAGGCACTTTATTGGACTGTTGGCAAGAAACAACCGCCCATTGCCATTATAGAGCTTGGAAGTGCCAGGATAGTTTGTAATATAACTCAGTGGCTCGTCTGAAAGAAGCAAGTCATACACACCTAGGAGTAAATAATAAGCTAATTTTCATTTTTTGGGTAAACTACCTTTACTAAACTTTAATCCATTTCACGTGAACTGATAGGGGTTGCAAGTAAACATGAAAATACAGAAATCTGTTAAAACATAGTCAGTTGAATTATAATTCAGCGCTCACGAACAGTGTGATGTTTGAGCGGTAAACAAAAATGCGATTGTGTCAATAAATAATGATAAAACCACACAGGAAAACGATACAAAACGGTAAAAATTCAATCCAAGCAAATAAAAACACATGGTGGTGCAGATTTGAGTCATAAAAGCAATGTAAACAAAATTCCAGGCACATTTTTTAGGGTTTGTTTTCTCAGAAAGGGCGTAGCGATTTAGTTTCAATTAGAAAAACCAAAGCATTTGTTCCGCGTCCGTATTATTAAACCGTTCGACCGGTCAGTTGATTCTCTCTACAACAGACACCATGCAAGTGGGAAGTACTGCATTAGAAATGTTTCATTGGTGATTCGTAGATCTTATTTTATATATAGATTTCTTTTTTATATATATTTGTATGTATATTTATATTTTTACATAGACTTGATGTGATACTACTCACTCAAGATGATACAATGTTTTATATCAGCAATATTATTTAATGAGGAAAACATTTCCAAATGTCTTCGCTCACCGATTCTAAAAAGAGCAAAATAAATAAGAACTATTATCTGTACATAATTACACAATATCAACCGACTTCGTGTTCACCGTCAGCTTTGTACAATGATATTAAACATGGAGGAATCGAAAAAGCAGGGGACGTATTTTCTTGGTTTTGCTTCCTGCAGTTCGAGAACATTTACAAAGGTTGAAAAACTAAACCGGCAAGTTGCTGAAGGACGGCTGTGACGTACGTACAAATGTAACAAGTTGTTGTACCTTTTTTTTTTTTGTAAATGAACAGACAGAAATGGCGTCCAACGTTGTCTGCTTTCAACAAGTTACTCCAAATCGTCAAGAAACTTAAAACGCACATTTCGCCACAGAATGCAGATATTTCAAAATACCCTTTCGCTCGTGTAGGGCGGAATTAAAAATGAACGATGTCGCAAAAACCTCACGTGAAAACAAAGCGACGCGCACACACAAGCAGAAGCAGAGACTGAATCCTTCTGCCAATCCGTTTTTCCGTTTGGCTTTGTTATCACTTTTCAAAGTTTCTCCCAGTAAGTGTCCATGATCGCCCAATCGGTAAACACACGCACGCAGAACATACACGCGACTGCACTCGTGCTACATGTTATATGCCACATAGATGGGGTCCAGCTGATCGGCCAGAAAGCCGTCTCGCAGGTGCATCCTTTGTTTCTCTCCACGAGAGTTGATGGGAATGACGCCGATGTCCACCACCACCACTACGCCTACGATCAGGTAGTGCTCTTCCAGGACAGCGTTGGTCACTAAAGGAACCAGGTCCAAAGCTTCCTGTTCTGAACCTTCTAGCTCTACAACCACCACCAGCAGGTTGGTCCAGGGAAACACCGCACTGAAGCAAACAGACATCAGATCATTTAAAACACACAATGACAGTGATCAGCAGCTGCAAAAATATCCTAACCAATCAGAGCATAAGTGATGTAAAATACAACTTCTTACTGAGATTTCACTGATAAAATAATTTTAAGAAAAAAGTACATAAATAATTTTACTTTAGTTTCAAGTGTTTTCTTTTTCTCTTATTTATACAAAATAATATAAATTTTAAGATTCAGATACAATTTATTGTAGTTTTAAATCCTTGATTTTAGACAAAATAGTATAAACAGTACATATTTCAATAATCAAAATTAATTTGGATTTAGTTATTACTTTTTTATTTTTCATTTAGCCAAAATGATATAACTAGTATACATTTTAATATCAAAATAAATTCATTTGACTGTTTTTAGTTTTAATAGATTATAGATAATATATATATATATATATATATATATAAATATATTTATATAATATTATATGTTTTTATAGCATTTTAATATTAAAATAATTAGTATGACAGATTTTGTTTTTTGTTTTTATGTAAATAAAACAGTATAAATATACTTTTTAATAATCAAAATTGATAAGAGGAAGAATTAGTTTTAATCTTTTTTTTTTAAAAATTAATAGTACACATAATATACATTTTAATAACAAAATAAATTTGACTGTTTTTAGTTTTAAAAGATTTTTCAGAGAATTTATTTAGAGAAAATAGTAATATAGATTATATTTTTATATTTTTGTTTTATTTTTAATTTATTTAGATAGAACAGTATAAATATACATTTTAATAATCAAACATAATTTGACTTGTAATAGTAAAAAAAAATGTTTTTTTGATAAAATAGATAATATAAATTTTAATATTAAATTAATTTGATTGTTACAGAAAACAGTATAGATAATATTTATATTATATATTTTTATAACGTTTTAATATCAAAACAATCACTTTGACAGGTTTAAGTTTTATTTTTCATTTTTTAGATAAAATAGTATAAATATACATTTTAACAAAGATAATTTGACATTAGTTTTAATAGTTTTCTTAAAGAATTTATTTAAAGAAAAAAGCATATATAATATTTTATTATATATTTTATAGATTAAGTAGTATAGATAATATACATTTTAATATCAAAATAAATTACTTCGTTTTTAGTTTTAATAGATTTTTTAGAGAGAATTTATTTAAAGAAAAAAAGTATAGATAATATTTTATTATATATTTTTATAACATCAAAATAATCAGTTTGACCGATTTTGGTTTTATTTTTCATTTATTTAGATAAAATGGTATACTAATCAAACTAATCAAGTAGTATAATAATAAAACTTAAAATTATTTTTTAATAGTTTTTGTTTGATAAAATAGTATAGATAATAAACATTTTAGTTTTATGTGTTTTGCTGTTATTTATTTATTTAGATAAAATAGTATAACTTTGAATATCAAAATAAATAAAATAAAATAAAAAAGTTGAAGTGTTTTATTTTTTATTTATACACAATAGTACAAACTGTATACATTTTAATCTCGAAATAAACAAAAAGGCCAAATTTTAAGATCAACACATCCCTAAAAAAAATAAAATAAAGACAGTATTCAGATTAAAAGTGAGAAGGTCGTACCATTCCATGATGCTCTTGTGGGTGCGTATCACAGAGGTCTCAATGTCGATGGGGTGATACCTCATTCCTCTCAGCTCCATGGCTTCATCCAGAGCACCCACTACATACAAAGCATCATGCCGCTCTGGAAACACAAAGGATGTTAGTATCATCCTTAGACTACCAGCTAAAAACCAAATAAACAAGACTAAAGATGCATGATCACCTCCACTTGCATCTGTGAGTTCGGTCCTGCGGAGGAAGCCCAGGTAGCCAGTACGTGCCCACACCGTCTGCGTATCTCCGAAGCTCAAGCGTGAGTTGAAGTGATCAGACTGCAGGGCCTCGTCTCCATACACCGTGAAGTAACCGCTGCCATTATGGGCGCAGTGAACCCAGATCTACAGACACAAAACATATGAAGTCATAAAGAGCCACAGATGATTTTGAATTCACCTTTATCCTTCATTACGAACTCACCTCCCCTAGATGGGAGTCTCCCAGCGGGCCCTTGGTTTCTGGATTGGCGATGATGATTCGAACTCCGGGTAAAATCTAGTAGAGGATGAAATTGAGATTCAGTAATTTAATCATTTCAAAACACACAGCCAGATGGAGTCGGAGTGAAACTGTTGTAAAGCGCCCTGCAGGTACCTTTCCAGACTCCATGAGGGGGAGACTATGAGGGGAGCCTCGCTCGACCAGCCGCACTCTGAGGAAAAACAAGCAGACTGTTGCTTTCCTGACAAATGATCAATTATCAGCTCATGAACACAAGCGGAGACATGGCTAATGACATTTTCAAAAACAAATTCTGACATTCCTGAGTAAATAAACAGAGTGAGCAAAACTAAAATAACACTAAAGAAAAATGCATAAGCATACAGTACAAACAAATGTGCAGATATACAGCAATTACGTAAGGGATAATCAACGGTTTGCCGTGCGTTAAAGGATTTTAAATGCACGACGTGGAGGCTAATGCCTCCGCGAAATGCATTTTAAATCCTTTAACGCACGGCAAGCCGTTGATTATCCCGCTTATTCCATGGTTATAGACAAATTAAAACTAGGATTGATATTTGCAGCGCAAAATTTGACTGAATGGATAAAAAAGACGGTTATTTTCGTCAGTTGTGACACGCAGCTCTACCATTCTGCCCGCTTCAAATCAGACTCGGAGATTAAATAGTCCGGTAAGATCACATTTATTTGAATGAAATATAGCATTTGTTTCAGTAGATTATCGATCGACCAAGAGAGAGTGTGAAGGCAAGAGAGATGACAGTTGTGTGTGTGCGTAACGTTAACGCTACCTGCCTGCATGCTGTGCGTCTCTCTCTACAAACAACAATTCATTACAAAACAGCATCTTTACCGCCCCGTTGCTGAGGAATATAATGTAGCTATCTAGTATCTAGGCTATTTTAATAAGGATCGCAGGCATACGCTGACAAGAAGTTTATGTATGTGCGCAGCACAATGCGATCTCCGACCTCTCTCTCTCTCTCTCTCTCTCTGCTTTTGCGTGCATCAATTAAAGCAGCGCATTAATATAGAACGGTGATTAAACTGACTTGGAACTACCTGTGCATTAAACGGTTTTACTGCACACCTGCCAGCCAATCAGAATCCAGTATCCAGACATTCCATGGAATAAACAACTACATTTCATGTTCAAGAGTTTGTCTTCATCCTTTAAACTACTGTCCTTTAAATGAATAAAAGATTAAGATATAATACATTTTAATATCAAAGTACATAAATAATTTCACTTTAGTTAAGTGTATTCTTTTTCTTTAATTTATATAAAATAATATACATTTTAAGATCAAGATAAATTTGATTGTAGTTTTAAGTTTTCATTTAAATTTAGTTAAAATTGTTTTATTTTTCATTAAGACAAAATTATCTTAGTATTCATTTTAATATCAAAATAAATGACTTTTTTGATAGATTTGTAAAAAATTATTTTGAGAAAATAGTATAGACAATATTTTTTATATTATATATATTTTTATATTTGAAGAATTTAGATTTATTTTTCATTTATTTAGATAACATTGTGTAAACAATGTGTTATTTTGAAATTTTATTTTATTATTTTGATATATTTTTTTTTTTTACAATGTTTAAAAGATAAGCCATAATAATCCATATCTAATATCTATTTAATTATCTTTAATTAATTTAAAATAACTTGATATACAATCTCAGGTCAGATTTTTAAAAATTATATATATTACATTTACTGAATTTCCTATTATTACAATCACAGGTCATAATATATTTATTTATTTATTTTGTTTTTACTTTTTTATTTTATTCTAATGACAAACAGTTTTGAATAGTAATTTTTTTTTTCACAATTAACATTAACATTAATTATGGTTAGGGTTTAAAAAGATATGTTGTCAACATGAAATATTCTCAGGATAATTTTTTATTACTTCAATACAATATAAAAGCCAATTAATTATTTCAGTAAAAACATGTTATATTATAATATCTCATGTAATTTACACAATATTTGAAAATTGTAACATATCACAAAGTGCGTGTGTGTATATATATTAGTGGTGGGCCGTTATCGGCGTTAACGTGCTGCGTTAACGTGAGACTTTTATCGGGCGATAAAAAAAATATCGCCGTTAATCTATTCTCAAAATTGGGTTGGGAGCTGGGTCTAAACTACACAAGCTATGATGACTTTTACCTTGATAGTTTAACGCGGATGTATACCAAAGACTACAGAATATGGTCGCGCGTTTATGTCTCCTCCGCCAAAACACAGACGGGATCACGTCGTCCTCCATTCATAAAAACCGAAACTACTATAGCGCGAAATGCCACGTAAATTCGTCGTTTTTTGGATTCATAAATCAAATATGGTCTGTCACTTAATTCAAATCGCGATATGGACTAGTGTCTGTGAAAACTGAAATGCAAAAAGACCGTTTTAATATGAATCCGATATGTTCCGTTTGCCTAGCTGTATGTATGCATTGCGGAGACCAGCTTTTACTACACGCATACTGAAACACACGTCACGCTCCCAGTAATTTTTGGCATTTGCATCTCACATGAACAGATAAACTCAATCTCCCAAACTGCTGTGAGTGTCACTTTTACCGTTTCATTTGAGAAAACTAGCATCATATCA
>NC_133384.1:26672568-26708589 GCF_049309525.1 Garra rufa | reverse complement strand
CCTAGCTGTATGTATGCATTGCGGAGACCAGCTTTTACTACACGCATACTGAAACACACGTCACGCTCCCAGTAATTTTTGGCATTTGCATCTCACATGAACAGATAAACTCAATCTCCCAAACTGCTGTGAGTGTCACTTTTACCGTTTCATTTGAGAAAACTAGCATCATATCATACTGTATGACACAGAAACTTCACAGCAACCTGTCAAAATAAAAGTACGGTGTAACATGTAATGGGCTGGGTAGGTGTTGACGTTAAAAAAAACAATCTAATAGGGAGAAAAAATAATTTCAGTGTTAGTTAGTTAGTAAACACAAGTACATCTAATTGAACATAATTTATTTTCATCAACAAATTATCATAGAACAGCTTTATGAGCTTTATGATCCATTCTCAAAGACTTTAAGTCATTATTTGGGTAGCACACATATTCTGAATGCCTTCAGCAGAATTCAAATTAGCCATTTTAATCTAGATTAATCTAGATTAATTCCAAGATTTTAATCTAGATTAATCTAGATTAAAAAAATTAATCTATGCCCACCCCTAATATATATATATATATATATATATATATATATATATATATATATATATATATATATATATATATATATATATTTGAAATTCAACAAAAAATTTAATTTAGCAAATGAACTCAACAAAATAAATATAAATATGAATGACTTGAACAAATAAATATATATATTGATATGGAATTTCAACTAAAAATTTTTTTTGACAAATTCAGTAAATTAAACAGGCTATTTTACAATGAAAGGGTACCTCCTAAGATTTTATTTTATTATTTTTTATGAAAATTTATAAAAAAAAAATGAAATCTTATAAAGATTTTACAAAATAGGCATCATCTAATATCTATTTAATTAACAAATTAAATTAGGATTAAATAACAAAAGCATTTTCTAATATCTATTTAATTAACAAATTAAGATATTAAATAACAAAAGTAACACATTTGATGAATTTTATATTATTACAATTACAGGTCAGAAATCATGACTTTATTCTATCGTTTTGAAAAATAAAATCTAAAAAGTGTTCACTTGAAAGTTTCACACTTGAAGTAAATATTCTCAGAAAAATATTATAACAAATAAATACTTATTGATAGAATTTCGACAACTAAATTAATAACCATGTGGTAAAGCTAATTCAGTAAATTAAATACTTTACAATGAAAGGTACTTTCTTTAATTTGACAATTTCCTTTTTGCTAAATGCACACAACAAAAGCATGCTATGTCTGGCAGCTTTACATTATGTAACACTACAATATAAAAACAACATTGTACACTGCACTTCAATCAAAGCTCACTGGACTCATTTCCATTATCATTATTTTACAGATTTCTCCACTTTGATTCCTCTGTGAAATTTGTCATTAAATCTCACCTGTCATGTCGGAGAGCTCTCATGTCCACGTACACAGTAGTCGGGTCTGGTCCTGACGTCCCCTGAAACGCACATCATCAAGCCATTAATCAAGAGATACAAACGCTAATACAGTTCATACTGTACAAAGTACTATCATTTCTCTAGGGGACGGGTAGAACTGGTCAATGTCCTCTGAGTCAACCCACTTCAGCTGTTAAACTAGTTAGTAGCAGAGCCTAGAGATCACAAACTGAAAACATGGAGTTTGAACAAAATAAAATAAAAGGGTGAGACAGCAAGCAAACAGAGACATAAACAACCTAAAATTTCAACCATCACCCTGAAAGGCACACGGTTATAAACGATGCCTTGAACGGAGGCGTTTTAGAAAGCAGAGCGAAAAATAGGAATCATTTATGAAGCTGGGATGACAAATGTGTGGGTGTTTGTGAAGCAGAGAAAAAGACGGCTGCAGATGAAAGCTGACAGACCCTTCAAAAATCTGAATGCACCCCAGTATCGCAGATCTTTCGCCACTGGGTGGACGGGAAAGTGTTTACCGGCTGCTTTGTAAACATAGGTCTGCCTCAAGGCTCTCCATTAGTGCTTCAATGCTCCTCTCAACACAAGTGTAATACGCTGCTTTGACCTTCACATGAAAAGTGCAGAAGATAGTGTCATGGATGGGCAAATTTTGGGCTTTCTGCCTTCATGTTATAGTAGGGTATAATAGAGATAAAAGTTTACAGGGATAAAAGACTCAAAAGCTTTTTTTCTGAACCACTAAACGGCATAAAAACTGACTGCAGAACTTCTAAACATCTGTAGTTCACTTTGCACCAATATTTAAAGGGATAGTTCACCTAAAAATGCTAATTTTGTCAATTTCTCACCCTCATGTCATTCCAAACCCTTAAGACCTTCATTTACCTTTAGAACACAAATTTGAATATTTTTGATGTAATCCGAGAGTTTTCTGACTTTGCATAGACAGCAATGCAACTGACATGTTCAAAACCCAGAAAGTTATTAAGGACATTGTTAAAAAGCAGGTCATATGGTATTTTAAAGTGTCCTAATATTGGAGTCCCTTACAACAGGTTTTAATACATCTAAGGTCAGAAAACATTGTAATTTTCTCAGAATATACATTTATACATAGTCATTTGTCAATGATTTCGAAACAGTTTGTTCAAACTAGCTTTGAGTGTAAGCCTACTCTGCTCTGATTGGTCAGCTGGCCAAGCCTGTTGTGATTGGCACAGAGAGGAGTACTTGAGAAAGTTAGTGAGTGCTGCCATCTGCGTTGCCAAGTCTGTGGTTGTTTTTGATGTTGCGGGATGAAGCGATCCTAATAATGTCATATTTAGCCCCTGGAATGCAAATTTACCAGAGGAATGCTGAACAAAAGGTGTGTATTTTACACCCTGGAACGCGGCTTTTAACGGGGGACCCCATTTCGAAATGCGACTGGGCTATTTTTGAGTAGCAATTGGGCGGGTTTTGTTGTGAAAACCTGGCAACCCTAATGTACCTTTACATAAAACAATAATATAGTGCTCCTATCCGTTCTTGAAATAATGAAAAAAACATTTTGTTTAAAACTTATGTAAGCGAATCATACCAACAGCCAAAGTTTAGCTGCTAAACTGTAAACAATAATGGTGGATACGTTAGCCGAACTGATTAAACAACACGGTTTGTAAATTAAAATACGTCTAAGTTACATTCTTTATTATTAAACGAAGTAATTAGAACAACGACAGTCTACATTAATTGACCCATTCTTAGGAAATAGTGGGTTCACAACGAATTATCAGAACTATTTCAGCAAGACAGTAATATTGTGGTTTACCTTGAAACCTAAAGCTGCACTAGGTATACATCACATATTAGCACAATAGATATTTTGAGCACTCACTTGAAGATGTACACATAATGTACGAATCGTACTTACAGGTTGTGGTTTGGAGACGCTTGTTAGTCCAAATAAAGAAGATTAGAAGCCAAAGAAGCTAAGATTAGAGAAACAGTCCTCGGTAAAATGACGAGCATACAATGAAAGGTTCGAATTGTTTTGCTGTGGAATCATGGGAAAATTTTATTTTAACCACTGGTTCTTAACATCATCATCTTTCGCCAATGAAAACCAAACAAACTTGCTTTTACAGCGCAAAACTTCTTGACATGATGTAAACACTAACTAGTGGAAGTGTTTGTGGACAGGTCAGACTGTTCGTATATCGCAGGCAGGTGGAAATTATGCTAATGTGTTACCCAATGGCGTAGATCGGTAACAGGCAGAAGATTCGACAATATGACGACTCGTTAAGGCGATTCTGAGTCTACTCTTTCTTTTGAGAGACAATATCTTTTATGTATAATGCACTTTTTTGAGTAACTTTGTAGACTGCTTACACTAAAGGATAGCTTCGAAAACGTCTTGGGTTACGTATGTAACCTCGGTTCCCTGAAGGGAACGAGACGCTGCGTCGCAACGCTGGGAACGCCTCCTGCGTGAGCACGTCCTGAATCATGTGTGCAACTAGTCTAATAGGAGTGTGAGACGTCACGGGCGTCATGACGTCACCGACCAGGAAGTATAAGAGCATGTACGGTGAAACACAGCGCTAGCTTCTGGAGACAGCAAGCGCTGCAGGGATGCCGAAGTATGGCCTCAAGACGCAGCGTCTCGTTCCCTTCAGGGAACTGAGGTTACATACGTAACCCGAGACATTCCCTTCCAGGAAACTCGAGCTGGAATTGGTCAGCCTTCCTCCAAAGGGCAGTTCTGTGGACGTATGCGTCCAGTGCTCGCACTGGACACATACAGTTAAGCTTCGCCTGGTTGGGCTCCCGAAAGGGAGGAGGATGAAAGGCCTGCAGCACGACAGGCCGTGGTGCTACTGTGGGGACCTTCGGAAGGTACCCCACTCGGGGGTATAGAAAAGCTTTGGCCATGCCGGGTGCAAAGTCTAAAAAGGAAGGGGCCACTGAGAGGGCCTGAAGATCCCCAACCCTCTTGAGGGAGGTAATAGCCAGCAGGAAAGCAGATTTAAGAGTGAGAAGACGGTCGGAGACCTCTTCTAAAGGCTCAAATGGAGGCTTGCATAGAGCCTCAAGCACCACAGCCAAGTCCCAAGGATCGACGCAAGAGCGTGCTGGAGGTCTCAACCTCAGCGCACCGTGGAGGAAACGTGTAACCAGGGGGTGTCTGCCCACTGAAATGCCACCGAGAGGGGTGTGGTAAGCAGCTATGGCCGCCACATACACCTTCAGGGTGGAGTGGGTCAGCCCGGTGGAAAGACGGGCCTGTAAGAACTCCAGGACTGTACCAACTGGGCAGTTAACTGGGTCTAACTGGCGATGTCCACACCAAGAAGTAAAAAGTTTCCACTTTGAGCTGTACAGTTTCCTTGTAGAGGGAGCTCTGGACTGGAGGATGGTTTCCACAACCTCGGCTGGGAGACCAGAAGCTATGAGTTGTGCCCCCTCAGGGGCCACACCCACAGTTTCCATCGCTCCGGGCAAGGGTGGAGAATCTCTCCCCCTGCCTGTGAGAGCAAGTCCGGTCTGACAGGAATCTCCCATGGAGAGCCATCTAGGAGGGATATCAGATCTGAGAACCAGACTCAACCCGGCCAGCACGGGGCTACTAGGAGAAGCTGGACCCCATCCTGGCGCACTCTCGCCAGAACTCCCGGGAGCAGAGCAATCGGGGGAAATGCGTACAAACGTAGCCTCGGCCAGGTCTGTACCATAGCGTCCAGTCCCAGAGGAGCTGGATGAAGAAGAGAGAACCAGAGGGGACATTGCGCATTATCGCGAAGAGGTTCACCTTAGCCTGGACAAAAACTATCCAGATCTGCTTCACCACATCCGGGTAGAGCATCCATTCCCCGGGCCTCAGCCCCTGCCTCGACAGGATGTCTGCCCCCAAATTGAGGTGCCCAGGGATGTGTACTGCTCTCAGCGAAAGGAGTTTCCCTTGGGCCCACACAAGGATCTGGTGCGCCAGCTTGTACAAGGGGCGCGAACGCAGACCTCCTGGTGGTTGATATAAGAGACCACCACTGTGTTGTCGGTGTGCACCAACACATGGTGACCTCTTAGGTCTGTGAGAAAGTGCTTCATAGCCTGAAGCACAGCCATCATCTCCAGGCAGTTGATGTGCCACGTGAGATGATGGTCTCTCCATCGACCGTGGGCCGAGCGGCCACTCATGACCGCTCCCCATCCAGTGAGAGATGCATCTGTCGCAAGCGTGATGCGGCGACAAGGAGCTATCAGCACTGGGCCCTGAGTCAAGAACCAAGGCTTCCTCCACATGTCTAAAGCACGAAAGCATCACTGCGTGACTTTGATCATGCTTAGTTGATTTCCCCTCGGGGAAAACTCCTTGGCTTTGAGCCACCACTGTAGGGGTCTCATGTACAGCAGGCCAAAAGAAATCACATTGGACGCAGCTGCCATCAGACCTAACAGTTTGTGAAACTGCCATACAGTGAGTGACCGGCCCTCTTTCACTCTCGCGACCTGGGTGCGGATTGACTTGATACGAGCGGGGGACAGGATTGCCCGCATCGTAGTAGAATCCCACACCACACCGAGATAAGTGGTTCTCTGAGCTGGAGAAAGCACACTTTTCTTGGCGTTTAGTCTTAACCCCAGCACTTTTAGGTGTGACAGAACAACATCTCGATGTTGAACTGCCATCTGTTGTGATTGGGCCAAAATCAGCCAATCGTCTATGTAATTGAGTATGCGGGTGCCCTGGAGTTGCAGAGGAGCCAGAGCTGCATCCACACACTTCGTAAAAGTGCGGGGTGAGAGTGCTAGGCCGAAAGGAAGAACCCGATATTGGTATGCTTTGCCCCTGAAAGCAAACCTCAGGAACTTCCATCCTTCCAACTTGTGTTGAGGAAAGATGGAGACGTGAAAATAGGCGTCTTTGAGATCTATAGTCACAAACCAGTCCTCGGACCTGATGTGTGAGACCACATGTTTCACCGTCAGCATTTTGAACTTGAGGCGTCTGACCGCACGATTTAGAATGCGCAGGTCTAGAACAGGTCAGGTCAGCCCTCCATCTTTCTTTGGAACAATGAAGTACCGGCTGTAGAACCCGTACTCTCGCTCGTGAGGAGGGACCACCTCGATGGCCTCCTTCCCCAGGAGAGTATAGAACAGGCCTCAGCCCTCCATCTTTCTTTGGAACAATGAAGTACCGGCTGTAGAACCCGTACTCTCGCTCGTGAGGAGGGACCACCTCGATGGCCTCCTTCCCCAGGAGAGTATTTAATTCCTGTTCCATAACCAGAGCCTGCTTGGGACCCACCACTGTGGGAAAGACCCCGTTGAAGGGGGGAGGAGGTGAACCGAACTGAATGCGGTAACCCTCTTCTACAGTACGCAGGACCCACTGAGAGATATTTGGCAGAAGTTTCCACGCTGCCAGAAAATCTACAAGGGTGATGCCCAGCGGCCCCCTGAGCTGGAGGACGTCGAGGGACGGTGAGGGAGAAACCGCTGGAACGCCGCCGCTTGGCGTTGCGCCTCCTGGTGCCTCACGGCGTCGTCGAACAGACCAGAGGGCACAAGCGGGGCGTCCAGAAGGAAGACCCTGTCTTTCTCTTTGATGTTAGACAGGGTCAACCATAAGTGTCTCTCCGTGGCCACCAGGGCTGCCATAGACCGCCCAATGGAACGAGCGGTCTCCTTGGTGGCACGGAGAGACAGGTCAGCGGTTTTCCAGAGCTCGGCTAGATCTTCAGGCTGAACTCCATCGCCCTCATCCAGCTGCTTCAGCAGGTCGGCTTGGTATGCCTGTAACACCGCCATGGTGTGCAGACACGCACCAGCCTGACCTGCTGCCGCATAACCCTTCCCCACCAGAGAGGACGTTCTCAGTGGTTTGGAGGGAAGGGTTGGAGCCTTCAAAGAAGATGCAGCGTCGGGGGACAGATAGCTCGCAAGCGTCTGTTCCACCCGAGGCATCTCCTTGTAAGCGCTCTCTGACAACCCTGCCATGTGAGAATAGTGAGCGGCAGACGGGCTGTAGAGACGCGCCGAGAAGAGTGTTTCCCATGACTTCGACACCTCAGTGTGGAGGTCAGGGAAAAATGGAAGGCTCCTGCGGGGAGGTGATGGCCGAGATTGCAGAAAACGCTCATCCAGCTTGCTTTTCCGTGAATCAGCCTGTTTCTCGGCCGGCCAGTCTAAACTGAGAGCAGATACAGCACGGGAAACCACCTCTAACAGCTCCTCAAACTGGGGGGACTGGGGGTGCGGTGCTTCGTCATCGACACCCTCCACATCAACCTCCTCGGAGGAAGAGAGAAGAAGTGCCGAGCCTTCTCCCTGGGGGGAAGAAACCGCAGAGCGGGCTTCCGAACCCAAAGAGAAAGCGACAGATCCACCAGGTGAGGAAAGAGATAGGGACTCGCCCGTCTCCATTCCCTCTGCTAGATCTATTTGCGAGCCCCACGAGTGTAATCGCTGCTCTGCCTCAGCGGAAGCGGGACCAGACCCGCAAGGAGCACTAGTGAAGACTCCCTTCTCAAAGAGAGCCTTCCTAGAGCGAAGCACCCGCAATGGCATACACAAGCAGTGTGGGCAATCAGCCCCCTCGAGGGCTGAAGCCGCATGCTGTGCACCCATGTGTCCTCACTCGTAATAAAGCGAGTGCAAGGAGGCACACACACTTTGTAGTGCTGTTGCTTATGTTTTTGAAAAGATTTGGACATAACTCTCAAAACAAAAGCTGTGCTAACTTGCACAAAACGGAGAGTCATTAACAACCCAGACAGAAGTTAGCGCTGTGTTTCACCGTACGTGCTCTTATACTTCCTGGTCGGAGACGTCATGTGACGTCTCACACTCCTATTGGACTAGTTGCACACATGATTCAGGACGTGCTCACGCAGGAGGCGTTCCCAGCGTTGCGACGCAGCTCGAGTTTCCTGGAAGGGAACCCATATGACCTGCTCTTTAAAGTATTCCATGTAACATCAGAGGTTCAACCTTAATTATATCTTAACTTGTGTTCCGGAGATGAATTAATGTAATTAATGACAGAATTTTTCTTCTTGGGTGAACTAGCCCTTGTTATTTAATGTTACTTAAAATACATATTAGAGTTTGGTGAATTTTAATATTGATTTATCCTTAAAGTGAATGAAACCAGCTATTTTTTTTCATACTGTAAATCACTTTCTGTATATATTGTTTTGGCAATGTATGGTACAGCTTGATGTACAGGATAAGTCTCTCTTCCATTCGGATTTTCCTTATGTCAGATGAACTGTCGAGTAATCATTGTCAACGCTTTGCAAGGTCAGCAGCAAACAAGACCGGTTGTCTGAGCACGTCACGTTACAGTGTTTGAACAGCGCATCGTTCCTTAGAGTTTGCTGCATTTGAGGACCGACAGCGTGAGTCATGTAAAATGGCCTTTATGGAACAATACAACTGATAAATGAACAGACAGAATACAAACAACTGCTGCCTTTGAGTACAGGCTACAAATGAACACTCATCATTTTGATCAAATGAATGTAATTATTTTTTTTTATGACTGATCATTACTAAACTTGCAACGACTGTTCATAATGAGGCACTCAGATGCCCCAACTCCATTAGAATGAAAAAAATATCTAGAATACAGTGCTGTGAGTGATGATGTAGTTTGGTAGGCCAAAACCCAATCCACCTTATTTTTCCCATGAGAACAGACGTGGCCATTTGTACATTTTATAGGTCTGGCTTTCGGTCCCATCCGCTCCCAGCTATTTTTAGCAGTACAAATCAGCTGGTTTTGCTGCTTGATATTGCAAATCGCTGTGTCTCACCATATTATTTTAATTTATTATCTTAATTATGAACACACTGGTTTGTAGTGCAAACAGTTTTACCGTTTACTGCACGTTGTTATTCTTCTTGTTATTTCCCTACCCGCTAGTTAAGATGTGACGTGAAAAATGCTGTTTCCGGGTCCAAGCCTCAACTCGTTTTACTTGAGCATACTATCTCAACAGCCGTTTATGAGCACAGTTAATTCATATTACACATTTAAGCAGCAGAGCTGTATTGCATCTCTGAGCAACACACCACAGTGTTTTGTTTTTGTAAACATCAAAACATTAATGAAAACTTGAAACTTGAATTGGTAACAAGCCTTTTAGTATGGAAGACCGTTTCCGCCACTGAATAAAAAATTGCGAGTATACATCTCGCAATTCTGACTTTTTTTCTTAGAATTATGATATAAACTCGCAATTCTGAGAAATAAAGTCATAATTGTGTGATATAAACTCGCAATTATAAAGTCAGAATTGCAAGATGTAAACTCACAATTCTGACTTTTTCTCAGAATTTCGAGTTTATTTTGCAATTGTGACTTTTTTTCTCAAAATTGCGAGTTTATATCTCACAACTGACTTTATAACTCACAATTGCAAGTTTAAATCTCATTATTCAAAGTAAAAAGTCAGAATTGTGAGTTTGTATCACCAAAAAATATACAAACTCGAAATTGCATAAAAAAGTCAGAATTGCGAGATAAAAACTCTTTGCAATTTTCTGCAATTCTCGCAATTGTGAGTTTTTATCACGCAATTCTGACTTTTCTGAGAAAAAAAAATCTGAATTGTGACCCGCAATTGTAAGTTTACATCTTATCTTATAGAAAAAAGTCTGAATTGCAGACAAAAAGTCGCAATTACCTTTTTTAAATTTTTTATTCAGGGGCGGAAACAGACTTCCATTTTACAGTGACTTACTATTTGAATTTATTGATTACATTTAAGAATTTAACACAAAAGATGATGCATATATTAATAAAGGTTAGAAAAAATGCCTTACAAAGGTAAAAATGCCCATAATGGTAAACATAAATTGTGTGGAGACGTTTAATGGCCCTAGACAACTAAGGTGTTTCATATGGTTTTGTGATCCAGGGTCACATTTTAGGTCTTTAACCCAAAACCCACTCTAAAACCCACTGATTTCAGAACGATGGAAGCCGAAGTGCTAAAAATGCTTGTTTCAATGTTTTGGCCTAGAAAAACAAGTCGACCCTCCAGTATATTATATGTAGTTCACAAACAAAAACAGGCCAGCAGAGGTCTCCCTGTGTCTAAAGCACAACAATCAGCTCTGTCGACAAGACACGGTCCTTAGAGACACATTTCAGATCACTGACTCACTCAATGCTGGAGTCTGTGATATTTCATGTGTAGGCACTCATGTTCCGAACAAAGACCCTTGTTTTTGTGATGTCACGGCAAAACAATGTGGTGAGCGAGGGAGGGGAAGCACGATTCTACCTAATGGTGATGATTATAGAGCTCTATGCTACAGGAACACTACTAATGACTGCAGCTGCACAGTAATATGCAACTCTTAACCCAGTGTAAGTCCAGGTGAGCGGCAATCCCACTCGGGGAAAAGTTGGATCTCACCGCTCTGAGGTAAGATCAAACCGAGGCATCTTTCCTGAGTCCAGAAAAGCAGCCCATTAGGTCAGCCATTAGTCTGATAAATTAGTCACACTGATCGGGACGGATCCGGCTGTTTACTTCCACTACATTAGCAAAAGCCACACACCGCAAGGATCAAGAGCCCAGCAGCCGAGGGGGGAGGGGGGGGGGGGGTTAAAAAAAAAAAAGCTAAAGTCGGACCCCATTCCACACCCAGTGCCAGATCGAGCGGGGAGCGTTTAGACTTCCCTACCTGATCCGCAAGCTTCCCGAGCCTGTGGGGCTACAACAGCCAGTGAGCAGATGAGAGACAGGGAGAGAGTGAGGAAAGAGGAATAGGGGGTGAAGATTTATGGATGTGACAAAGAAAAGAAACAAATATGAAATACAAAAGGAGGAAATGAGAGCCATGTGGGACAAAAAAACAACAACATGCAGAGTGTCAAAATAAAAAGAAGTGAAGATCTGAAGATACTATTGGTTGATATTATTTTTCCTGACCCAGTTTTATATGTAAAATATAGTATTTGCAGTTTATATATATACAGTTGAGGTAAAATATGTACATACACCTTGAAGAATCCAGAAAATGATGAAATGAAAATTGTTCATGTTGTTCATGAGCTGTTTTTCAGAAAAAAAATCTTCAGGTCTCACAGATTCTTTGGTTTTTCAGCATTTTTGTGTATTTGAAACCTTTCTAACAATGACTGTATAATTTTTAGATCCATCTTTTCACACTGAGGACAACCGAGGGACACACATTCAACTATTACAGAAGGTTCAAACGCTCATTGATGCTTCAGAAGAACAAACAATGCATTATAAGCTGGGGGTGAAACTTTTGAATAGAATGAAGATGTGTACATTTTTCTTATTTTTCCTAAATATCAGATTTTTTTATTTTATTTAGTACTACCCTTTAGAAGCTACAGCAGATACTTACATGTTCCCCAGAAGACAAAATAAGTTACGTTTACCCTGATCTTCAAATTCAGAAAGTTTTCACTCCTAATGCATCATCTTTCCTTGTGGAGCATCAGTGAGTGTTTGAACCTTCTGTAATAATTGTATGAGTCCATCTGTTGTCCTCAGTGTGAAAAGATGGATCTCAAAATCATACAGTCATTGTTAGAAAGAGTTCAAATACACAAAAATGCTGCAAAAAAAAATTGTGGGACCTGAAGGATGTTTCTGAAGAACAGCGTGCAATTTAACTGTTCAAGTGACTCATGAACAACTATTACTAAACAAAAAAATCAGCTGTGGATCATACAGGTAACAACACTGTATTAAGAATCAAGCGTATGTAAACTTTTGAACAGGGTCATTTTTATAAATTCAACTATTATTTTCTTTTGTGGACTATATGTAAACGTCTTTTACATGAAATATCTTATTCAGGTCGGTACCAAATAGAAAATAACATGCATTTTGTAGGATCCCTCTTATTTTGGTAAAACAATTAACTTTTTTTTGATTCTGCAAGGTGTATGTAAACTTTTGACTTCAACTGTACATATATATAATTATCTCAAAGCTTCTCATTTATGCCTGTGAGGCTGTTTAGAGTATTTTATGATTTAATGGTCATTAGACTCCCAAGTGAAAAATAATTCATATCTCTAGTATGTAACCATAGAAACATCTGTAGTATGACTGAGTGGTTTGGTGCTTTGTGCCTGGTAACAAAAATTCTTCATGAAAGCTGGTGGGTGGAAGTTATAACTGCTTGTATTCTGAAACTAACTCTCCCAGAGTTCACAGGTTTATTTTGTGAAAATACCCATCTGATTGCACAATATCCCACTTAAAGAGATAGTTCGCCCAAAAAATTAAAATTCTGTCAATAATTACTCACCCTTATGTCGTTCCAAACATGTAAGAACATCTTTGGATCACAAATTAAGATATTTTGGATGAAATCTGTGAGCTTTCTGACCCTAAACAGACAGCAATGCAACTGACAAGATTAAGGCCCATAAAAGTAGTAAAGACATTGATACAATAGTCCATATGAAATCATATTTTTGTTTTCTTTGCACACAAAAAAGTATTCTCGTAGCTTCATAAAATTAAGGTTGGACCACTGATGTCACATGAACTATTTTATACTATTTTGTGTTCTGAAGATGAACACAAGTCTTATGGGTTTGGAACAACATGAGGGTTAGTAATTAATGACAGAATTTTCATTCTTAGGTGAACTATCCCTTTAAATGCATAGATGCTTGGCAAAAAATAAATTAATGGGCATGAAATGCTGATTATAGTGCTGTTTTATTATATTTTATACACTAGCATTTAAACATTCAGAGTCGGTAAGGATTTTTTAAATGGTTTTGCTCACCAAGGCTGAATTTATTTGATTAAAACTATAGTAAAACAGCAATATTGTATGAGTATATGAATAACTATCATCAACTGGCCACTCTACTCAGCAGCAGCTTTGGAAAACCCCATATCAGTTGACTAGCCCTATTTTTGACCTGTGTTCTACATATATGTTTACATCAGCCGTGACCTGATTTTACCTCTACAACCTCAGGATATCCAATAATGCTGCGCTACTCTCACTCGAACGCAAACTAAAGGCACAGTGAAATCCTCTCGGCAAAGTTTGAACGCTAATCCCGGCTGCAGTTGGCTTGCTAAAACAACGCTGGGATTGGGATTACGACCCAATCTCTGCCTCGTGTTTTCTGGTCAGCATCAGATTAACCGCTGACACGCTTACTCAGACCCACACTGACCTGCAGGCAGATGGCCAGGTTCACTCTGCATCCAAAGGAAGTGCTGACGGCTCGCGGGTGCAGGCCCAGGTCTTTAAAGAGCTTGGAGAAGGACTGGGTGAGGGCTATCCTGGGCCTCTCCTCAGCGACAACCACACACGTCCTGACGCGGGATAGGTCAAGTCCACGGGACTAAGGGATAGAGAAAGAGAGAGAGAGCAAATGAGTCATTGACCTTAAAATTTTGTCAGGTGAATCTAAAACACTTAAAACACATTTTCTAGGACTAGATTCTTATGATAATGTTATATTGTTGGTATTTAACTTATATTATACATTTTTATAATACGAAACATAATACATAAATACAAAACTACAACATTATTTTTTATATACTTATTTTAGATATTTTATATTAGTGTATTTTATTTCTAAATCTAACAATTCTCAATTCATTCCTAACAGATGTCACTAAGGCAGTCTTACTATTACAAATAATTATATAATATTAATATAATCATATTCACAATCACAGTCATTATGACATTACTGGTTGATATTTTTTTCCCATCCCACACAGTGTTGTTGATATCCACTAACAAAAAGGAAAATTCATTGAAAAGTATTATTTTTATATCATTTATAAATGTATTATATTTAAATTAGTTATTTATTATGATAACTTACATAAGGTACTATACTTAAATAATATTTTAAATATTTAAATATAAATACAAATATATTTAAAATATATTTACGTTTTGAAATGTCTTTCTTATCAGCTACAAAATCTTAATATAATTATAATCATAACCATAACCAATTAGAAATATAATATAATATATTTAGATTATATTTTTCTTTAAAATATTTAAATACTTTCAAATATATTTTATATTAATATATTTTCATTATCTCTTTAGCTGATGTTGTCAAGGCAACAAAATCTTAATATAACAGTAATCATTACTATAATCAATTATAAATATAATATAATAATATTTTATATTATATTTTTCTTTAGAATATTTTAATAATTTAAAACATTTTTATATTAATATATTTTAATTTTAAATGTAAACATTTTCAATGATTCTTTCTTATCAGCTGATGTTGTCAAGGCTACAAAATATTAATATAATTATAATAATCATAATAAAATATAAATATAATATACTATTTTTATATTATATTTTTCTTTAGAATATTTAACTAATTTCAAATATATATTTTAGATTTAATTAATATGTATATAGTCATTAATATATTTATAATATATTTAAATATTTTCAAATATATTATTATACTTTAATTTAAAAATGTAAAAATGTTGAATGATTCTTTCTAATCAGCTGATGTTGTCAAAGCTACAAAATATTATTATAATTATAATCATAATCAATTAGAAATAATATAATAAGCATTTTTATATTATATTTTTTAGAATATTTTTTCCAGTCCACAGTGTTCTTGATATCCGCTAGTAAGAAAAAATTAATTGAAAAGCGTTATTTATATATTATTTATAAATACATTATATTTTAATGAATTATTTATTGTTATAATTTATATATAGTAGTATTCTAATATATTATTTAAAATATTTAAATACAAATATTAATATATTTAAATCATTTCAAATATATTTTTATATTAATGTTTTCATTTCAAATGTATACATTTTCAATTAATCTTTCTTATCAGCTGATGTTAAGGCTACACAATATTAATATAATTATAATCATAACCATAACCATAATCAATTAGAAATATAATGTTTATATTATTATTATTATTTTTTTTTTAGAATATTTGTTCCAGCCCACACGGTTGCTAATATATTATTTTAAATTTTTAAATATTAATATTAATATATTTAAATATTTGTAAATATTTTATATGAATACATTTTAATTTTAAATGTAAAAATTTTCAATGATCAGTTGACATTAACAAGGCTACAAATGATTAATATAATTATAATAATAATTAAAATTATCAATAAAAATTAAAATATCAATTAAAAATATAATTATTTAATATATTCATATTTTATTCTTTAGAAAAAGTAAAAAGGGTCAGTTGATACATGATTGTTCTGCTGATGTTTTCCTTAAGCTCCATTTAAAGAAGAACTGAAGGAGCTGGAAAGACAAAGTCTGGCTAAAAGAAAACATTTTCAGTTCTACCTCATTATACCAAAAAATGTCTCATTTTTCCTCCTCATTGATCGTTGCGATGTTAATAAACTGTACTCGGCTCCAGACTGCAGTTAGTAACTATGGCAATCTCAATGACTAAATCAGAGTAAATAAAACAAGATTTTACAAGACAGGCTCGCCAGGAGGCACGGACGGCCTTTCCTTCACTAACTCAGAACAGACGTTAATTACACACAGTCACACCTCCTGAACACAGAACACACACACTCAAGACCACCAACAATCACCTTCTGTCACCGCCGAAAATATAACATGAAATCTAACCAAAAAATGCCTTCGGAGCTTCCTCAAGAAAAAAAGCAAGCGAATGACTGACACTTCAGAGGGAATCTGGTACCTTGAGGGATTCTGTCTGCAGGCCCAACCCCTTGGTGCAAAGCTCCATGACGGAGTACGAACAGAACGTGTCTCTGACCCGAAACTGACTGACAGCCAGCAGCCACAGAGCGGGGTTCACCTCCAGCTCGGACGGGGGAATCAAGATGGACTGATGCCCTGAATACACACTTCACCCAGTGGGAAGAGACAGAAGAAAACACAACGTTACCACCACACAACAAACACAAGAGCAGAGGAACCTGCTCACCCTGGCAAATAAGACACATTGGGAGAACAACACATCAGTCAAGCGAGACAGGAGCTGAGCACACACTTTACGCTAGAGGAGACACAGCACAGCATAAAAACACACACTCGTGTGAACGCAGCACAAAAGCAGGATTTTTCAAGGCAGCAGTCTATTGAGAAACTGGTTCAATACTTGAGCGGCTCGCCTGCCTGCACAGCGTTTCAGCCATCAGTGTTTCACTGATGCGACAGGGAAATATAAAATACTTCACTGATGAATTGTTACATATCCGAACTCAATGACAGCATCTGTGGCAATGCTGTTGATTACCACAATTTAAACTGTTCGTCTGTTTTAATTACAGTCATCATTACAGTAAATGACTCATAATAGAGTTGAAAAGAAAAAAATAACTTGTAGTTTTGTAGTTTGGCAAAAATCTGTTTTAATTAAATCAGAAGTTCACTTCCAGAATAAACATTTCCCAACAATATACTCACCCCCATGTCACCCAAGATGTTCATGTCTTTCTTTCTTCAGTCTCAAAGAAATAGTTTTTTGAGGAAAACATTCCAGGATTTTTTTTTCTATATAGTGGATTTCAATGGGACCCAACAGGTTGAAGGTCCAAATTGCAGTTTCAATGCAGCTTCAAAAAACTCTACACGATCCCAGCTGAGGAATAAGGGTCTTATCTAGTGAAACGATTGGTCATTTTCTTTATTAAAAAAAAAAAAAAAAAAAGTATATTTATTGTTTATACAAGGTTATGCCTTATGTACGTGGAGGTATCAACCCAGTGCTTACAAAGCGAACATGCAAATAAAGTGCTTTTACAAAAAAGGTTAAACAACTATGTTGGATAATTTTGAAGTTGGAGGAGAAAGCTATTCCTACTCTTTATTTTTTAACCAAAGTATGCAGATGAAGACTTAACCGTGTATATTTTTCCAACAGGATAACGTAATGTGTAAAGACATGCATGCACATCGCTGAGCTAGAGCAAGCTGAGCATTTGTGGTTAAAAAGTGTATAAATATATATATATATATATATATATATATATATATATATATATATATATATATATATATATATATATATATTTTTTTTTTTTTTTTTTTTTTTTTTTAAAGAAAATGACAGATCGTTTTGATAAGACCCTTATTCCTCAGCTGGGATTGTGTAGACCCATTTGAAGCTGCATTAAAACTGCAATTTGGACCTTAAAACCATTGGCCACCATTGAAGTCCACTATATGGCAAATGTTTTCCTCAAAAACCTTCATTTTTTGTGACTGAAGAAAGACATGAACATCTTGGAGTAGATTATCAGGAATTTTTTATTCTGAAAGAGAAGTAATTCTTAAGTTAGGGGTGAAAACTGCTTATAACCTTCGAGAGACAAGATTTGTAAGTTATTAAAACCTCATGTATAAAAGAAATGTTGCATGTTTAAAGTTTAGTGTAACGGCTTGCAAGAAATAAAAACAACTAATACAATTATTGTTTTATGCATTTTATTTTTTAGTTCTATTTTATTCTCTGAATTTATTTTTACTGTTTATTTGTTTTTCTGGAAAGCACTTAGAACAAAGGTTCCCCATAAATACCTGAATATAAAAATGAATGAATAATGTTTTACAGTTGAAGTCAAAAGTTTACACACCACCTTGCAGAATCTGCAAAACGTTAATTATTTTAGCAAAATAAGAGGGATCATACAAAATGCATGTTATTTTTTATTTAGTACTGACCTGAATAAGATATTTCACTTAAAAGACGTTTACATATAGTCCACAAGAGAAAATAATAATAATTCAATTTATAAAAATTGCCCCATTCAAGTTTACAAACACTTGACAGTTGTTCATGGGTCCCACTAATTCTTTGTTTTTTCAGCATTTTTGTGTATTTGAACCCTTTCCAACAATGACTGTATGATTTTGAGATCCATCTTTTCAAACTGAGGATAACTGAGGTGTAAAAAGTGTGAAAAGATGGATCTCAAAATCATACAGTCATTGTTGGAAAGGGTTCAAATACACAAAAATGCTGAAAAAACAAAATTTGTGGGACATTAAGGATTTTTCTGAAGAACAGCAGGTAGTTTAACTACTGTTCAGGACAAACAAGGGACTCATGAACAACTATCACTAAACAAAAACACAGCTGTAAATGAATCAGGTAACAACACAGCATTAAGAACCAAGTGTATGTAAACTTTTGAACAGGGTCATTTTTATAAATTCAACTATTTTTCTTCTGGACTATATGTAAACGTCTTTTACGTGAAATATCTTATTCAGGTCAGTACTAAATAAAACAAATAACATGCATTTTGCATGACCCCTCTTATTTGGGTAAAATAATTAACATTTAGCAGATTCTGCAATATGATTCTGGTATATGTAAACTTTTGACATCAACTGTATATTTCAAATTATGACATTTGTTTCAGTGCAATTGCTTCCCCCACAGGCTTCCATTCTAACTGTAAATACAACCAGTGTTTATTTTTACAAACTGAGGAATGGAAATAATAATAATAATAATAATTTTCTTAGGAGACAGAGCTAAACTTGTATTGAACTCTAAACATTCCTTTAAAAATGGACAAATCAATATTATTGCATATAAAGATCCACAGTTTGCTGATCTTGTTCTACATGTTTTTCCCTGCTGGAAAAGGCCATTCCAGGCCTTTAACCTGGTCTATTAAAATGACTGTGATTGCGTCAGGCGACGTCTCTCACCTGCAGAGGCACCAGAGGACAAAGCCGAGGCCACAGTACGGATCCAGGCAGATGGCCACCTCACGAGAGGGATACAACTCACACTGGAGCTTTATAGAGCGGCAAAAGGCACTGGTGGCTGTGTGGGACATCTGAGAAGAAATACAAAAATATTTGTAAAAAAAATTTAAATATACAGTCTAATCAAAATTTATTCAGACACCTTCAACATTTCTCACATTATCACAGTTTATTTGCTATGGTTTAGAAAACGGTAATAAAATATGACAAGAACTCTGAGTTAAACTGTGTCAGAACAAGTTCATCTTGAAAATGTCAGATAACTTTAATAGAAAGCTAAGTAATGAATTAGGCTGAATAGCTGTCAGCTGTTAAATTTAAGTACACCATTGGATAATACCAATTTAGGTCAACCAATTACCAAGCAATGCTTAGTTTTGTTCAGTCTGTGGTGTAAAAAGGTCACACTAGCAATTAAGGAAAAAAACACAGGGTCAGGTCAAAGTGTCAAATCAAATTTTTGGTCCCAAATTTTTATCAATTTAATTGGTAGTCCATTGTATGTAATTTTTTTTGGGGGGTATAATATGTCACAGTTCACTTTATTTTGTTATCCTCTTTTACATAAATTAACTATAGTTTCCTGAACTATAGTTTGATTGTAATTATAGTTAACTAAAACTAAAACCATATTTATATTTATTTTATATACATAAAATAAAATTCAACATTAAAAAACATAAAATAATATTAAATAAAATAAAACAAAATACCAAAACAATTATTTAATTAGAGCTTATTAAAAGCATTTCTGTTACTTTGACTTAATATAATAAAATAAAATAAACTTTTTTTTATTTAATTTTAGTTTATTGTCAAGGCAGGATTTCTCATTTTAGTTTAATGAAACTTTATGTACTTAAATAACTAAAACCAAAACTAAAACAGATAAAATTGATAAAAACTATGCAGACATACTTAAATTAAATGTTAACTGATTTTTTTTTTTTTTTTTTTTTTTTTTGTATTTCAGCTTATTCAGCAGCATTTCTGTTACTATGATTTTAATAATAATAATAAAAAAATTATAACCTTTTTTATTATTTAATTTTAGCTTATTGACAAGGCAGGATATCTCATTTTAGTTGAATGTAACTTGATGTACTTAACTAAAACCAAAACTAAAACTGATAAAATTGATAAAAAACTATGCAGACATACTTAAATTAAATGCTAATTGAAATCTTTTTTTTTTGTATTTCAGCTTATTCAGCAGCATTTTTGTTACTCAGACTTTAAAAAAAAAAAAAAATTCAAAATAAAAAAAATGTATTTGAGCTTATTAAAAGCATTTCTGTAACTTTGATTTATCAAAATAAAAAAATATAACTTTTTTTTTAATTTTAGCTTATGGTCAAGGCATTTCAAGGATTTTTCTTTAATTTAATTTCTTTAATTTAACTTTGATATTCTCATAACAATCCCCCCCCTCCCACAAAAAAACAAAATCCATTCAATGAGGATATTTTGTGAGGAATGCAAGTGGGCTGCCATTTTTTTTAAGTGGAAAAGCTAGCAAATAAAAGTGTATGGGGTTGTGCAGACGTCTGAAGGGACCAAACAGCTCAGTTCTTGGTCAAAAGAACAGAAGATCTACACAATACTGGGTGGTCTCCGCAAACACTCATGTCTCCTATGACATAATAGCGGCTGCCTATTCAAAACCTGGTTTTCATCTCTAAACAATAAAAGAAGTAAAGTTCCTCTGTCCATATGACACCTGATCTCACCAGCAGCTAACTGAGAAGGTTGTAGGTCTATGAGATGAGTTTTCAAACGTTTTCTTCCTGTTTTTTGTGCTGGGAAAATAAAGAGCAGGGGTTTCTCATTTCACACAACCCTCACCTTTACTCCTGCAAGCATCCCGGTAGTGGAGACGCTGAAGTCCAAGTAAGCCAGCGTGTCTGGATTGGAGGGTTTGTAGAGCTGAGGGGGCTTCTTCTTTGGCAGATCATCTGGTAAAACATGGTTGATATTACATGAATGTTCATTGATACCTATCATTTTTTTGAAGAAGCCCTGACCACTTGACCAACTCTTGAATAAAAATGTAGACATACTTTAAAAAAAATACTACAAAATGACAAAATCTATACTAAAATTGACAAAAATGAACTGAAATAAAATAAAGTAAAAAGGTTCAAACACTCACTGATGCCCCCGAGGGAAAAACTATGCATTAAGAGTCAGGGATGAAAACTTTTTGAATTTGAAGATCAGGGTAAATATAACTTATTTTGTCTTCTGGGAAACATGTACCCTCTGTAGCCTCTGAAGGGCAGAACTAAATGAAAAAATATTGATATGATATTTAGGCAAAATAAGAAAAATGTACACATCTCCACTTGTTCAAAAGTTTTCACCCTCCGGCTCTTAATGCATAGTTTTTCCTTTTGAAGCATCAGTGAGTTTTTGAACCTTCTGTAATAGTTGCATATGAGTCCCTCAGTTGTCCTCAGTGTGAAAAGAAGGCTCTTAAAGTCATACAGTCATTGTCGGAAAGAGTTCAAATACACAAAAATGCTTGAAAACCAAAGAATTTGTTGGACCCTCTCTTACCTGTGTCCAGAACAGGAGGCCACGTCCTGACGTCCACTGCAGCAGACGCCTCCTTTGACTTGAGGAGCTTGCAAATGACCTGTGTGGTCATCACACAGGCCGATCGGCTCACCTGAACACAAATTCACACATTAGCTGAAAATTTTTAGCTATCTAAACTATACAAGCAAGGATTTTCAGGTCAACACCCACTTCCACAATCATTTTCACAGTGGGCAGGGTGGTGGCGATGTTCTGGGGATGTGGTGGTCGCACTGTAATCGGTACACAGCCAGCATACAGACATCCGTAAAAGGCAGCGATCAGATCGATACCTGTAAATTAAAAATGCATATAGATATACGAGTACATTTGAACTTTATATCCTAGATCGGTGGTCTCAAATTATCAGCTAAGAATATTTCAATGGGTCTCTCAAGTATCAAGTGAATTTGAAGGGATAGTTCACCCAAAAATGAAAATTCTGTTGTCTTCAGAACACAAATTCAAATATTTTGGATGAAATTCAAGAGCTTTCTTAACCTGCATAGACAGCAACACAACTGACACATTCAAGGCCCAGAAAGGTAGTATAGACATTGTTAAAATAGTCTGTGTCATCAGTGGTTCCACAGTAATTTAAAGTGTCGAAGACTGACACAGAAGAGAAAAAGTTGTTAAATAAAGTCAGTATTTTTGATTCTTTGCATACAAAAAGTATTCTTGTAGCTTAATACATTTATGGTTTCCACATACAACTTAAACGCAACAGCTTTCAATAATAAGAAATGTTTCTTGAGCAGTAAGAATGATGAGCATGATGAAGACTAGAGTAATGATGCTGAAAATTCAGCATTGCATCAAAAAAATAAATTACATTTAAAAATGTTTACAACAGAAAATAGTTATTTTAAATTGTAATAATATTTTTCACAACATTACTGTTTTCACTTTATTTTTCATCTAATAAATGCATATTTGGTAAACAGATTTCTTAAAAAAAGAAGAAGAAAAAAACTACTGACCCCAAACTTTTGTTATTTTAAACTGTAATAATATTTCACAATGTTACTGTTTTCACTTCATTTTCATCAAATAAATGCAGATTTGGTCAGCGTAAAATGTAAAAAAAAAAATCCAAAAAAAAAAAAAAAAAAAAAAAAGTATTTAATTTTCAGTGTATTAAAAGCATTTTTGTTAATTGGGCTTAATTCAAAGTTAACTGAAATAAAATACAATCTAAAGAATAAAATACAAAAATGCTTTTTTTTTTTCAGCTTATTAAAAACAGTTTTGTTACCTGAACTTAATTCAAAGTTAACTGAAATAAAATAAAATTAAATTAAATTAAAAATATATTTTTTTTAAATTTCAGCTTATAAAAGCATTTTTGTGACTTGGGCTTAATTTAATGTTAACTGAATAAAATAAAATAAAATACAAAATACAAAATACAAAAGAAAATTATTTAATTTCAGCTTATTAAAAGCATTTTTGTTACTTGGGCTTAATTCAATGTTAACTGAAATAAAATAAAACACAAAAAAAAAATGACAAAAAAAAAATAAAAATTTTAAATTTCAGCTTATTAAAGGAATTTTGATACTTAAGGTGCGTTCACACCGGACGCGACTTGCGGGAATAAATCGTGCTATTCGCGCGTAGTTGGACGCTTGAACATTTTGAGTTTACTCGCTGCATTCGCGCGTGAAATTCACTTCACAACAGACGCAAATTCGCGTCATGGGAGGGGCGTCTGCCACTCGTCAGCGGGAAAGTAGTTGTAAAATAGGTGAATGAGCTCAAATTGCCAGCTTTGGCTTGCTTGTAGTCTCAATATGTATATATATGTAGGTCAAATTGAGTAAAGAGTGTTTTTTTTAAACTCACCAGATTGTCCGACCTCTCCTCTCACTTTGTTCCAGGCAAGATCCTTTTTATTCCTGTTTCTATAAAAGTACAAAGATGTATCGTACAGCTCCGAGTAACCACAGACAGCAACGGTGATTTTGTCCTCCATTGTTGTTTCGGATTTCTGCCTCCGTCACTACTAGAGCAAGCTCCTGATTGGTTAACACGGCGCAAATTTTCGCCAAAGTTCAGATTTTTCAACTTGCGCGGCAAACGCTTGAAACGCTTAATGCGCGCCGCTTCATTCACGCTATTAGCGCGTTTCGCGCCGCCGCATTCGCGCCGCAGGATGGCTATTTGCGTCTTTGCATTGACTTAACATGTAAATCACTCGCGCTTGTCGCTTCATTCGCGTCCAGTGTGAACGCACCATCAGACTTAATTTAATGTTAACTGAAATAAAATAAATGAAAATTAAAATACAAAAAAACATTTTTTGTTTTATTGCAGCTCATTAAAAGCATTTTTGTTACTTGGACTTAATTTTACGTAACTGAAATAATAAAAAACAATTCACATATTTCACAATGTTACTGTTTTCAGTTTTGTAATTTTTCATTAAATAAATGCAGATTTTGGTGAGCAAATTTCTTTAATAAATAAAAAAAACTATTAAATAAATTACTGACCCCAAAAACTAATTTTAAACTGTAATAATATTTCACAGTGTTACTGTTTTCAATTTATTTTCCGTCTAAAAGGAATGCAGATTTGGTAAGCAGATTTCTTAAAAAATAATATTGATAAAACAAACAAATAAATAAATAACTAAATAAAAGACTGACCCCAAATTAATATTTCACAATGTTACTGCTTGCAATTTTTACATCAAATAAATGAAGATTTGGCAAGCAGATTCCTTAAATAAATAAATTAATTAATTAAAAATATATTTAAAAAATATACTGACCCTAAACTTTTGTTATTTCAAACTGTAATAATATTTCACAATTTTACTGTTTTTATTTTATTTTTTATTAAATAAATGAAGATTTTATGTGTCAAAGACTGACACAGAAGAGAACAACTTTTTATTCTTTGCAGACAAAAAGTATTCTCGTAGCTTAATAAAATTACGGTTGAACCACTGATGTCACATGGACTATTTTAACAATGTCCTTACTACCTTTCTGGGCCTTGAACATGTCGGTTACATTGCTGTCTATGCAGGTTTAGAAAGCTCTCGAATTTCATCAAAAACATCTTGATTTAAGGTCCAAAGATGAACAAAGGTCTTACAGGTTTGGAGCGACATGAGGGAGTAATTGATGACAGAATTTTAATTTTTGGACAGACTGATGAGAGTTTGAGAGTTGATGGTAATGGTGCCGTACCAGGTGGGTACACCAGTGCAACGTGATCGCCGTCCTGCAGGTGGCCTCGCTCCATCAACATGGCTGCTATCTTCTCCGCCCGCTTATGCAACTGAAGACACGTCAGTGAGCTCAGCACTGTTCCCTACGTTCACACACATACACAAACACGTCAGTTTTCTCACAGTTCTCACTGTTCAGGATGAGTTATCACAACTTTTCTATGGAGGGCATGCGGTGTTCAAAATAGCCTGCGATGATAAATGACCGCATATTTAGTATATTAAAAAACGTATCCTTTCAAAAACCAGGGCAGCATCATTTATGAAACCAATTCCTGCTCCCTAGAGGGAGAGGAAGCGGTGCAGAAACGAAGACGTTTCTTTGTAGACTTTCTCAAGCACAGGACCACACTTGAAAACAAGTTTAATGTTTAGCCGACACCTTCTTAACCTAGGATGCTAGTGGTATTCTTTAATTAAAAGTATTTTTTAATTGAAAACAATGCAAAATGTATATATTTTTATTAAATAGATATATTTATATATTTTATTTTATGTTTTAGAATATACATTACCAGTCAAAAGATTTTTTATGTTTTTAAGTCTCTTCTGCTCACCAAGCTTGCATTTTTTTGATTCAAAGTACAGCAAAAACAGTAGAATTTTGAAAGATTTTTCCTATTTAAATTAACTGTTTTCTATTTGAACATATTTTAAAATGTAATTTATTCCTTTGATTTCAAAGTTGAATCATTACTCCAATCACATAATCCTTCAGAAACCATTCTAAAATTCTGATTTGCTGCTCAAAAAACATTAATTATTATTATTATTAGGTTACAAACAGCTGAGTATAATTTTTTCAGATTGGAAAAAAAAAAAAACAATCAATAAATAATAATGAAAAAATAACTGACCCCAAACTTTTGTTATTTTAAACTGTAATAATTTTTCACAGTGTTTTGCTGTTTTCACTTTATTTTTCATCAAAAAAACCACAGATTTGGTTTAGATTTCTTAAAAAAAAACAAAACAAAAAAAAACATTTAAAACTACTGAACCCAAACTTTTGTTATTTTTAACTATAATTTTTTTAAATATATATATATATTATATTATATTATATTTCACTCTCTTAAAAAAATAAAATAAAAATAAATAAATAAACTGCACCAAACTTTTGTTATTTTAAATTATAAGAACATTTTACAGTTACTGTTTTCACTTTATTTTCCATCAAATAAACAAAAAAATAATTTTAAAATATCACTGACCGCAAACTTATTTTAAACCGTAAAATTATTTTACTGTGTTACTGTTTTCACTTTATTTTTCATCAAATAAACAAATTTGGTGCGCAGATTTCTTTAAAAAATATATTACAGCAAACTAGTGTTTTTAAACTGTAATATTTCCCAATATTACCGTTTTCACTTTTCCATCAAATAAATGCAGATTTGGTAAGCAGACTTCTTAAATAAAAAAAATTATAAAAATCAGTAAATAAAACATACTGACCCCAAACTTCTGTTATTTTAAACTGTAATAATATTTCACAATATTACAGTTTTTGTTGTATTTTTCATCAAATAAATGCAGATTAGATGAGCAAATTTGTATAAAAAAAAACAAAAATAAATAAAACATACTGACCCCAAATTTCTGTTATTTTAAACTGTAATAATATTTCACAATATTACAGTTTTCATTGTATTTTTCATCAAATAAATGCAGATTTGGTGAGCAGATTTCTTAAAAATAAATAAATAAATAAACATAAATAAATAAAACATACTGAGCCCAAACTTCTGTCATTTTAAACTGTAATAATATTTTCCAATATTATAGTTTTCACTTTATTTTTCATCACATAAATGCAGATTTGGTGAGCAGATTTCTTAAAAATAAATAATTAAATAAAACATACTGACCCCAAACTATTGTTATTTTAAACTGTAATAATATTTCACAATATCACAATTTTCATAGTATTTTTCATAAAATAAACGTAGATTTGGTGAGCAGAAAAAAAACATAAACTTTATACACTTTATTTATTTATTTATTAAAAAAAGAATATATTTAAAAGAAAATATAATAAAATTCACATCATACCCTTGAGCTGAGGAGGGTGAAAAGCACATGATCTGGTGTGGTCTGGGCTCTCCACTGCAACACCTCAGACAGGAAGAGGAACTAAGGGTGGAAAAATGAAGTCCGAGATGATTATAACAAAACCTGGCATATTTAAGTATATCATGGAGATTAAACAATATTCCCAAAGTGCCATATCATTATTCAAAAGTTGAATCCGAAATGTTAATACACAGTTTGTTTTAACTGTTTGCAAACAAGTAGGTGGGTGTTAAACAAGCCTGATTTATTCTATTGTTTTGCCAAATGCCATATTATAAAAGCAACATGACATTTAAAAGAGTAACTGTTAAACACAAGATGCTTTTTTGCAATTAGCAAGACCTGTTAAAGTCATTAGCAAGCAGCACTGGTGTTATCCAAAGGTTGGAAGTGAATGCAGTCAAGTGTTACCTCGTCTCCCAGAGTTACTCTCACATCGGATCGCTTAGAAGAATAAAATAAAACCATTTCCATTCACTCAACGGGCCCGATTTTCATAGGCATGAATGGATGGAAGCAACGAAAAACAACAACAACACAAGCTTGGGGGTGTAAAAATGGAAAATAGTCATGTACGCCTGTGTTTCTTTAATCGGCGCAGATGGCGGAGGTAACATTTGTCGGTGTCAGACAGCGCATACCCATGCGGGGCTGGAAGGGTGTGAAGGAATGAGCGAAAGAGAGAGGATGAGGAAGGCATGCAAGAGGCAGAAGCCAACAACTGTTGCGGCAGTGTGTGTGTGTGCACATGTTTGTGAGCATATGTGCTTTGTGTGTCAGCCGACAGCTGTGTGTGTGTGTGTGTGTGTGTGTGTGTGTGTTAAGGTTTCGGTGTGGTGCACAGCAGACATGCTGACGGAATAATGGCCGCCATCTTTCAGCCTGAGAGGGCAGCGTAATGGATTGTATTTGCGTCGAGGTGGTTGACTGACAGCACAGCAAAACCAAAGACATCAACAGCACAAAAAAACAACCAAACCAGCCCTCCCAAACAGAGCCCACTGTGCAATAATTACAGTTGAGGTCAAAAGTTTACATCCCCTTTTAGGATTTGCAAAACGTTAATTATTATACTAAAACAAGAAGGATTATTGTTATTGTTTATTTAGTACTGACCTGATATTTACACCTAGTCCACGAGAGAAAATAATAGTTGAATTTATAAAAATGACTCCGTTCAAAAGTTTACACACACTTGATTCTTAATACTGAGTTGTTACCTGAATGATCCACAGCTGTGTTTTTTTTGTTTAGTGATAGTTGTTCATGAGTCCATTGTTTGTCCTGAATATTTAAACTGCCTGCTGTTTTTCCCACAAATTATTTGGTTTTCCAGCATTTTGGTAATTTGAACCCTTTCCAACAATGACTGTATTTGAGATCCATCTTTTCACACTGAGGACAACTGAGGGACTCATATGCAACTATTACAGAAGGTTCAAACACTCAGTGATGCTTCAGAAGGAAAAACAACGCGTTAAAAGCCGGGGGGTGAAAACTTTTGGAATTGGAAAATCAGGGTAAATTAGACTTATTTTGTCTTCTGGGAAACATGTAACTAACTTCTGTAGCCTCTAAAGGGCAGTACTAAATGACAAAATATGATATTTAGCCAAAATGTACACATATCCATTTTGTTTAAAAGTTTTAACCCTCACTCTTAATGTGTAGTTTTTACTTCTGAAGCATCAGTGAGCATTTGAACCTTCTGTAATAGTCGCATATGAGTCCCTCAGTTGTCCTCAGTGTGAAAAGATGGATCTCAAAATCATTCTGTCATTGTTGGAAAGGGTTCAAATACACAAAAATGCTGAAAAACCAAAGAATTTGTGGCACCTGAAGGATTTTTCTGAAGATCAGCAGGCCGTTTAACTGTTCAGGACAAACAAGCAGTGTTGAGCATGTTACTTAAAAAAAAGTAATTAGTTAATAGTTACTAGTTACTTCCCACAAAAAGTAACTAATTAAGTAATTAAAACTTGTGTTACTTTTTAAAAAATGTTCAAACATGTCAAATAACTTGGATGCTCCCAATATTAAATATGTTAAATGAATTAAACACTGTACACTAATCTACACTATTTTTATGTTGCTGTGGGACAATGTGAGAGACACCTTCCAGGGGCTAAATATCACGTTATTGGGGTCGGTTCAACCCACGTACATGAAAAACATCCCAAGCCAACACTGTTGTCGCACTGTTGCGGTCTGTCTCATTTATTATTGATGACAGCGAAAAGAACTGAAAATACTCTGCCAATTTTGCGTATAGTCATAATAACAAGAAAACAATGTGCTTTTGTAAAATAAACAGGGTGCGCTCTCTGCAGTCTCGGTCTGCGTCACTTCACAAACACGTAAATAAAACAACCTGAATTTCAAGAATGAGAAATATATGTATAGAAAGTTCCAAATGTCTACTTTCGAATGGAGTAAGTCACGGTGAAAACAAATATTCTCTGATAAAGTAATCCATATGTTTCCATGTAATTCTAATGTAAGCTCTAATGTAACACCTTCACTTTTCAAATTCTGTGCATCCGTCCATCCATGTGAGACGCGCAGACATGTAGCTAAACGTCCACATAACATCCGTAAAAAAATGTGAACATTCATAAAGTTTCTGGAAGGTTGTCATTTTTATAAATTCAACTATTATTTTCTCTTGTGGACTATATGCAAACATCTTTTATGTGAAATATCTTATTCAGGTCAGTACTAAATAAACAATAACATGCATTTCATATGATGCTTCTTATTTTGCTAAAATAGTTAATATTTTGCTGATTCTAAAAGGGGGGTGTAAACTTTTGACCTCAACTGTATTCTAATGAAGTGCTCTGCATTTTCCGCAAAGCTGCTTTTAAAATCTTAAGCTTTCCAGAATGCTCTCTGCAGGAGTTGGGTATGATACGACCCTGGCGAGAGAGAGCTAGAGGTCTGACAAGCCGTCAAGGGTCAGTTCCTCTACCGCAAATCCAGTTGGGACAATTAGTGCGTGCCACACAGGGTCCAAAACGAATGCTCGGCGGGTGCCAAATGTGCGTAATATGTTGGCTGGTAACTTTATAAGGCACTGCAACATGTTTAACTCGAATGGTGAGATTGATTATCTGACTCTCATAAGCGATTCAAATCCACACCAGCTACTAAAGAAAAAACATCTGTTGTGACTCAGCTTTCGTCAAGCAACTCGGAAAATGTACTATCGGAGGTTTAATTAAGAGGCCTGAAGTTATCCATGTGGCAGTATATGTGGAACAATCCTAACGTTAAGCCACCAAAATGAAAACACAGGGAAGAAAATTACAATCTGTCTACACACTTTTATGACAGGTGCAGTAGAATGAATCATCTTGTATTTTATGCAGAGACAATGACTTGAGGGAAAAAACAACTATTTAAAAAAAAGCAAGAAAAAAAGAATATCCCACTCTCATTTTTAAAAGTATTTAAAAGTTTCATGTATGTATGCATATAAAATAAAAAAATGTTCCTAATGTATAAATATACAAAACTTAACATAAGTTTGAAGACTATTATAGATATTAGATTACATGTTTTTATTGTGTTTTATTGTGTTTGTTGAATTTGTTTTGTTATTATTTAATCAAAACAACCCAACAGCAACATGACCTTTTAATGTATATATATCTTTAAAAAAATGCAAAATACAGTTTTTTAACGTGTATAATATAAATATAACTTTGAATAAAAATGACATACAATATTAAAGAATATATATATATTTATTAGATAAATTTTTTGATAAGAAAAAAACTGGCAAAAATAAGAAAAAAAATTCCTAACGTATAATATAAATATTAATCTTTTAATAAAAATGCTATATAATTAAAAAAAAAATCATTTTCATATATATGTATTGTTTGGAAGTTTTTGTATATACATTTTTTGACTAGAAATAAATTAAAGTTTGTAAAAAATTGCAATTTTTATTCCACTGTCATGTATGTATATAAAATAAAATAAATATAATAATTAAATAATAGTAATAATTACCTATAAGATTTATTTAGTTAAAAGACTAACTATTCATTAAAAATATTTGATTATTGATTAATAAAAACAGTTAATTATATATATATATATATATAAAATATGTTAATGACCAGCGTATAATTCGATTGCTATAACAATTATTAGAATATAATAATTAATAATTTAATAAAACATATTAATTATAATAATAATTTAATAATTGTAACAATTAGCAATTAGATTTAATTCAAAGACTAATTAATTATAACAATTAATATTTAGAATTACAATAATTAAAATGATTATTAATAAATAATGCATACAATTACTAAACCTATTTGATTAATATGATTAACAAAAAACAGTTATTATAATAATGAATTATAATACAAAAAAAAATATCACCCCTAAAATATCTCAAACCACAAACTGCTCATGTTAGTAACCAGGATATAATGTAAAATATAAATATATATAAACAAATAAACAACATTTTTTTTTTAATGGAAAACAGAGTTTCTCATTCACTAGCATTTTTTCTCGGTTTTGGACCCGTGTGCTACATCTCCTCTGAGAGCAATTATAAACCACCCTGAGGCAGTTTATATCTCTCAGTCTCAGTTATTTAAATGTACTGAAACGCTGGATTTACGGACAAATATGTGCTTATTTCTGTGTCTATTCTTGGCTGGATGGGACTCCGTTTGCTGGAGGAGAGGAATGAATGAGAGAGAAGGGAGAATGAATGATGAATGAAAATCGAGGCCCCATGTTACCACACACACACCTTTCTTGCCTGATCATTGTCTTCGATCTGGCCCAGATCTCTGCCGCTGGCCTGAGCGATCCTCTTCCCCGAGACCAGGTTTCCCACCATCACAGAGGCGGGTCCGATCTCTGCAGGAGGAAGCAGAGAAAAATTATCACAAACAAACAACAAACAGACAAACACAGCACACAGCATTTCTGACAGTTCTAATTCTGTCCGACATCCGAGGTGACCTTGCCGCAGACAGACCTGGCTGTTTCTGTCTGGGTTTGGGCAGGTTGGTGACGCAGGTGTGAGGGCACATTAGGACGTTACAGGGATGCAGGGAGCCTTCCAAAAACAGCTGCTTGGTCTCCGACAGGTGGATCCCTCCCAGAGGAGTCTTGGGAAGGGTGTTGGCGGGCACCAGAGCCAAGCAAAACACCCCGACGTTGTGGATGCTGTCTATCGCCTGCAGAAAGAGACGTATCGGATTGTCAGGTGAGGTTTAAAAATAGAGTTCGCAAGGAGCCGGGAAGAGGCTGCCAGCTGAGATCTGATGCAGCCGCTGACCTTTACCGATGCCTCGGGAGAACCGAATTACCGAACGGGAATTCAGGAAGTGGAAGGAAAAAATACCATATTTGCAAGATTAATGACCTACAACAAAAGAGTGGAATGGAACCGTCTGGGTGTGTGGAAATGAAGGCCAGCCTGTGTGCCTGAGTGCGTCTTGTTATTTTTACATGCCGGAAAGGACTCGTAAAGTGCTGACAGAAAGTACGCGGGTCAGCAGTAGCGTGATCTCTAATTCAGTTTGGATGGGGACTGGGGTTATGCAGCGATTAAGGTGACTCCCGGCAGACGGGACGGGAATAGCACGTCGCCGCTGTCCGAATCGATCGGTGAGGGTGGGTATAAAAAGGACAAATACCTGCAGAACACGACTCATCCACTGGAAACTGTCCTCCTCTGTGGAGTCCGGCCGCTGCTCGGCTACGACCACAATTCTCTCGTCATGCAGGACTGTCACGGAAAATACCGCTATCCTAAAAACACAGATATAAAAAGAAAATTCAAAGCCTGAAAATTCAGTCCTAGACCAACCCGTAAAACATATCAAACCATTAGGTGCCCATGACCAGGATATTATTTTATTGTTATAATAATTAATAGAATAATGAATAATTAAATAAAAAATTATAATAATAATTAAATAATTGTAATAATTTTTATTCAGTTAAAAAACAAATTGATAATTATAATAAATAAATAAATATATATATATATATATATATATATATAAAATGTAAAAAAAAATGTTAATATGATTAATAAAAACAGTTAATTATAATAAACAATTGAAATTAAAAACATCACACGTAAAACATCTCAAACCATGAACAGGATATCATTTTATTGTAATTATAACAGAATAATGAATAATTAAATAAATTAAATATTAATTATAATAATAATAAAATAATTGTAATTAGTAATTACATTTATTCAGTTATAAGACTAATTAATAATTATAATATAAATTATTTAGAATTATAATAATTAAAATAATTAATCATAAATAATTTATAAAATAACTACAAATATGTGATTAATAGAATGAAAAAACAGTTAATTATATTATAATAATTAATTATAATAAAAACATCACCCCTTTAACCTGTCAAACCACAAACTGCTTTAATAATTTTAATAATTAATAATTGTAATAATTAGTAATTACATTTATTCAGTTAAAAGACAAACTATTAATTATATTTTATATTTAAAATTATAATGATAAATAATAAATAATTTGTAAAATTACTACAAATACTGTATTAATATGATGAATAAAAAAACAGTTCATTATAATAAAAACATCACCCTTTAACCTCTCGAACCACAAACTTCTTATGTTAGTGAGCAGCATATAATTTTATTGTTATAATAATTATTATAATATAATAATGAATAATTAAATAAAAAAATAATAATTAGTGATTACATTTATTCAGTTAAAATACTAATTATTAATTATAATAATTTATAGTTAGAATTATAATTAAAATGATTAATAATAAATTATTTATAAAATTACAACAAATATTGTATTAATATGATGAATAAAAAACAGCTAATTATAATATTATAATAGTTAATTATAATAAAAACATCATCTCTAAAACATCAAACCACGAACTGCTCATGTTAGTGACCAGCATATAATTTATAAGCATATAACTGTTATAATAATTATTATAATATAATAATTAGTCATTACATTTATTTAGTTAAAAGACTAATTATTATTATAATATTTAATATTTAGAATTATAATAATTAAAATTATTAATAATAAATAAATTTATAAAATTACAAAAATAGTTGATTAATGATTAATAAAAAACTGTTAATAATATTATAATAATTAATTTGAATAAATTATTATAACATTATTATTAACTGTTTTATTATAATAATATAAAATAATAATACATTTATTATAATAATAATAATAATAATAATAATTAAGTTAGCTAAAAACTGCATAATTGTTAATTTGTTGAAATGAACTGAACTTCACAGTGCTTGCAGTTATCTTACTATCATTAATATACTATTACAGATTTTTTTAAATTTTGAATTTAATTTCTATTTTTATATTTTCTGTCTGAATATTTGTTTTAGTAATTTTACTGTTTTATTACCATTTTTTTACGTATGTATGTATGTATATATATATATATATATATATATATATATATATATATATATATATATATATATATATATATATATATAATTATTAATATATAAACTTTATTAAGATAAATATATAATATTATTTATTAAGTATGTCATTTTAATTTAAACTAAAACTAAACAAAAATAAAAACTAAACAACTAGCTGAAATAAAGTTAAAAAAAAATTTTTCAAGTAATAAAAATGTTTTTAAAGTTTTAGTTAACAATAATAACCCTGCAGCGCTATATTAAGATAATTACTATAACACCTCTGACTTAACACACTGCGTAAAGCTCTAAAAAAACTGATGAGAAACAAAACCCAAGGTAATTTCACAGAGGCAACTAAAACAGAAAAAAAACACAGGGCACACGCTCTCTCTACTGCCGCCTCAGCAGGTGTTGAATCCATTTAATTTGCACTCTGCATGTCCAAAGCAAACAAGCTCATGTGCTATAAATATCACCTATTCTTTGATGACGAAGAAGAATACGCTATGTTTGTTTGTTTGTTTTCATCGTGTTCTCACCTGCCCCTGTACACAAACTTCATGGGCTCCACCGCCAGTGCTGTTGCGACAATATCATCGGCGTTGTGTCTCCGTCCACTCACCACCATCAGCCCATCCATCTTTCCAGAAACAAACACCAGCCCACCCGGGCCTATGAAACCCAGCAGCCCTGTCCGAGTGAAGGGGTACTCGCTGATAGGAGCCCCAGAACTGCTCATGGGGAAAACCTGAGACCAAAACAAAAGCTAAACTTTAAATTGAAACTATACATTTGTAAATTAAATACTGTATAAAAATGTGGAAATTCCATCTAGAATTTTGACAATGGAGTCACTTCTCATCCATTCAAAATTATGGTGAAATGTTCACTGATTGAACATTTAAACTTTAAATTTAAACTATACTTGTAAAATTAATGTAGCTCAACAGATGTACACTTTGTAAATGACAGATATCTAGAACAATTTGCTAAAAATAGCCAAGATTTCTTGTAGGCCACTAGCTTAGATGATATGGAAATATTTTATTAAGAGGCTAGTGAGAATTTCAATTATTTGGCTACCAAAATAATGTCTGAACATTTTTTGGCAGCTAAATGGAGTTAGAGAGTGAATACTTTTGAGCCATTTAGTCATATTTATTGCAGTACTTCTTAAAATTGTGAACTTTTTAAATCTCACAACTGCAAATTCATATCTGATTGAAACTTTATCTCACAATGAAGATGTTTTATGATGGCAGTGAGTGGGTGTTGAGATTTGAGTCCAATAAAGTGCATCCATCCATCATAGAAAGTGCTCCAAAGGGCTCCAGGGGGTTAATAAAGGCCTTCTGAAGTGAATTGATGTGTTTTTGTAGGACAAATACTCATATTTAAAACTATAAACAAGGATT
>NC_133384.1:26639996-26672068 GCF_049309525.1 Garra rufa | reverse complement strand
TGTAATATATATTAATAAATTAATAAAATAAAATATAATAATATAGTAATTTTTCACGTTTCTTTGATGAATAGAAAGTTCAGAAGAACAGCATTTATCTGAAATAGAAATATTTTGTAACATTATAAATGTTTTTTATGTCTTTAAATGCTTTTCTTCTGAACGTTCTATTCATCAAAGAAACCTGAAAAATTCAAATCAGCTGTTACATAAATCAACATATATATTATTATATATCAACATAACAATAATAAATTCTGATTTAAGCAGCAAATCAGAATATTAGAATGATTTCTGAACGATCATGTGATTGGAGTAATGATGCAAAAAATTCAGTTTTGAAATTACAGGAATAAATTACATTTAAAAATATATTCAAATAGAAAAAGTTATTTTAAATACTAAAAATATTTCAGAATTTTCCTGTTTTTGCTGTACTTTGGATCAAATAAACGCAAGCTTGAGAGCAGAAGAGACTTCTTTAAAAATATAAAAAATCTTAGCGTTCAAAATACTTTTGACTGGTAGTGTACACATTGCTTTACATATCACAACCTAACAATAAACAATACTTTTGCAGTATTTATACCAGCTACCAGCATTGTGTCCTTAACCCCAGGTTGCTGCAGGGGGACTATATGCAAGTTGCTCTGTATAAAACTATCTGCCAAAATAAATAAAGTTAGGGTGGAAAAGAAATGCTAGATGGGCTGTCAGAATGATTGAGGAAAATGGTTCATGTAAATCTTTCAAAGCTCATTGTGATTTCTGAAATGAAAACGTCATATCTGTCTCTAAAACATCACTCCTTTTCTTTCACACACACATTGTCGTGCCCTCACCGTCTCCGGTCTCCATGAGTTCGGCGTTGCCATATTTGGGTGTGGTCCGGGGTACTGTGGACACCTGTGGCCTCTCCACTTGAACGGGATGTTCAGAGGTGTAGGTGGTGACGTCCGGAGGGGCTGAGTGATTCTCTGGGTTTGGGAAGATGAGGAGGAATCAAAACGCAGAATGAGAAACTTAAACTTAAGTAGTTTTCAAGAATGGAAAGCTAGTGTAAAACTAGTCCAAAAGAGTTACAGTATACTGACCAAATAAATAACCAACTTCAATTAGCTATAGAGCATTTAGAAACTGATTTGTTGCAGCTAATGATCAACTTGGACCAGCTTTAAACCAGCTATCATGTTCCAGGTAGTCATAGGCTGATCCATCTGTGAATGACAAGCTTGACCAGCCAATGACTAACCTGAACTACCTATAATACAGCTGGTAACTGGTTTGTTGCTGCCAATGAACAGCTTGGACTAGCATCATATCATGTTCCAAATATTTATTTTTGGTTTAAGTTAGTCATTGGATGATCAATCTATATTATACAACACACAACCAGCTACTGTACATCAGCCAACTTAAACCAACTTGAACCACCTATGAAACAACTGGTAACTGGTTTGTTGCAGCTAATGACCAATTTGGACCAGCTTTAAACCAGCTATAAACCAAGCTATAAACCAACTGGTAACTGTTTTTGCAGCTGATAACCAACTTGGACCTGTTTTATACCAGCTATCATGTTCTAATAATTTACAGCTGGTTCAAGATGGTCATTGGCTGATCAGTCTATGTTATACACTGCATAACCAGCTTGACCAACCAATGAGCCAACTGAACCACGTATAAAGCAACTGGTAACTGATTTGTCGCAGCTGATGACCAGTTTGGACCAGCTTTAAACCAGCTATCATGTTCCAAAATTTCAGATCTGGTTCAAGATGGTCATTGGCTGATCAGACTATGTTATACAGAGCATAGTCTCAGCCTCAGATGTCACGCCCACGGAACGTTGGCTAAACGTCTGATGCATATGGTACGCTTAACTGGAAACACTTCAGGAATGTCGAAGTCATCATCTGATTAGTTGAATTTGACCGGATTTCCGGTAGACGCGAGTGTCGCATTTATTTTCGGTCCGCCGGGAAACAAAGCTCAGACTGATTTACTCAGCGTTTTGCTAAAATGTGCTTATGCAGACGCCATTGTTGTTATACACATATGCGACGTTCGCGAACAAATTACTTACTGCTTGTTCTCCCTCTTCTTCATTATCTTTCAATGCTGGTTATTTCAATGACTGACTTGTTGCACACCAGTCTGTTGTCGTGGGGGCATTTCCACGCACAGAAACGTGACGCTGAACGAAATGAACTGTGATTGGTTGTTTGACATGTCGATCAAACGGTCTTATGGGCGGGCCTTGGCCAATGAAAGCTGCCATGAATTCCAAACCTTCAGCCGTCAATCTGAAGGTCTGGCTACGCGAGACTATACAGAGCATAACAAGCTCGACCAACCAATGACCTGAACCACCTATAAACCAACTGGTATCTGGTTTGTTGTAGCTAATGACCATAAACCAGCTATCATGTTCCACAAACGTAAAGCTGGTTCAAGTTGATAATTTGCTGTCCAATACATATTATATAGCAAACAACCAGCTTGAACAGCCAATGACCAACTTCAACCACCTATAAACCAACTGGTAACTGGTTTGTTGCAGCTAATGACCAAACCAGTTAATCGTTGGCTGATCAATTTATGTCATACAGCGCATAACTATCTTGGCCAACCAATGATCAAACTGAACCACCTATGAAACAACTGGTAACTAATTTGTTGCAGCTAATGACCAACTTAAACCAGCTTTAAACCAACTATCAAGCACCAAAAATGCTCTGTTTCAAGTTGGTCAATGGCTGATCAATCTATATTAGACAGAGCATAACCAACCTGAACAACCAATGACCAACTTGAACCACCTTTAAACTAACTAGTTTGTAGCTGGCTATGCAATCTATATTATACAGGAAGAAAATAGCCAATTTGTGTTGGCCATTGACCAGCCAATGACCAACTTGAACAACCTACAGCAGTCATTCCCAAAGGCGGGGTCCCGACCCACAAGTGGGTCGCGGGAGATTTTGTATGGGTCGCCAAGTCGAGCACTATTTTTCAGTGCGCTATATACTCTTGATTAAAATTTATGTGTAGTTCACCTATTAGCCGCACGAGGGAGCTCGTCGTTTTCTTCTTCTGCTTTCTTTTTTGTTGTTGTTTTTTAGCTGCGTTCTGCATCGCCTGTCTGCAGTGCGTATGCGTTGCGTATTTTTTTCCGCACCCATGTAACGGATTGGAGCGTTCACACTGCACGCGGTTGCTGTCCGGCAGTGCGTCCCAGAAGCAGTGCGTTTGCAGCAGAGAAGTGATCGTTTCGGCAGAGTCTATTTTTTGCTGTGCTGCATGTGCTGAATTAAAGTGACAGCGCATTGTTCGCTGTAAAAATGAACATGGATTGACACGAAAATGTCCCATAAATGCATATAAATGAAGTCCACTGTTTCACAGTCAACACGTGGCTTTTTGGCTAGGTTTAAAATAAGGAAAAGTGCATTTTTAAAGAAAAAGGGAACATAATACGTGCACTTGTCCAGGTAGAAAAGTTCTTTAAAGATTGTTTTTAATAAAGATTTAATGCGAAAGAAAAGCATGAGAGCCGACTGTTTCTGTCTGTGGTAAGTTTTAATTAAAATATTTTTTGATAGCCCAATTTCAACTAGAAAAGGAAGCTATAGCCTCCCTATGTTGTGTTAAAATGTGTTGCAACTTGCTTGAGCAACTTAATATACAAATCTAGAAGTCAAGTGCATTGAATAATATGTTGTTTTTTATTGAGTTTAAACGTGTATGTCTGTTGTATTAGTGAACTGTGATAAAAGAGGATCAGAATGCTAAAAAAGCACTTTTGGATTTGAAATCAAAATAACGGATAAATATTGTGTTTGTGGTAAACAGCATTTTCTGCAAATCTGCATTTTACTTAAATAAAAAAAAAAAGTGCTTTGTCAAATATCTGTATCTCTTTTAAATAGTTAAGTGGAAGCATGACCTTAAAAATGGTCATACATTTTTTGTTAATGCATAAATTCTCTTCGTGATATATGAACTATATGGGCCTAATGTTTATTGGGTCACAAGGATTTAGCGACTTTAAAATGTGGGTCCCCAGAAAAAAAGTTTGGGAAACACTGACCTACAGTATATGCAGCTAATGACCAACTTAAACCAGCTTTAAACCAACTATCAAGCACCAAAAATGCTCTGTTTCAAGTTGGTCAATGGCTGATCAATCTATATTAGACAGAACATAACCAACCATAACAACCAATGACCAACTTGAACCACCTTTAAACTAACTAGTTTGTAGCTGGCTATGCAGAAATGCTATAAGAAAATAGACAATTTGTGTTGGCCATTGACCAGCCAATGACCAACTTGAACAACCTACAGTACATGCAGCTAGTGACCAACTTCAACCAGCTATCATGTTCAAACAAATTAGCCAACTGGTCATTGGCTCATCAATCTATATTATACAGTAAATATCCAGCTTGACCCGCCATTGACTAACTTGAACCACCTATAAACCAACTGGTTTCTGGATTGTTGTAACTAATTACCAACTTGGACCAGCTTTAAACCAGCTATCATGCTCCAAAAATGTATAATCAGCTTCACCAATCAATGACCTAACTAAACTACCTATAAACCGATTGGTAACCGGTTTGTTGTCCTAGAAGGATTTCAGTCCTACCTAGCTTTGCTACAGAGCCCTGACACACTTGGCACATTGTTTACGATTAAAAGTAAGAGGGTGGGAGGCAGACAGGAAGTGATTTTGAGGAAAACATACACGTCTCAGTGAAAGAGACGGATGGAACGCAAGCGCGACAGAGGAGAGCTTTTTCATCCTTTTCCTTAATTACAGTCCCTTTTACTTCCACTCGGTGAGCCCACTGGGCTTCTCTCTTGCCGTTCACCCTCCCCTCCAGATCATAAATTCTCAGCTGTCTGCGGCCTCTTTCTCATTCCCCTCAGCTTGCTTCTGAAATGTCTTTCACATTCGGTGCCCTTGGCCACCACATATTACCATTATGATATCCCTACAGAGTTTGTGCGGTCTAACATTGAGTAAATAAATGTCATTTACCTTTTTTGCACAATTTCAAACAGCAGATGCCAATAGGTGAGCCTTTCACTAAAAGCTCATAAAGTGTCACAAGTTTCCTTCCATTACATCCTGAGCTTCAATTGAGCCATTCGGAGAGAAATAACTGTCCGTGTGTAATTTCGACACCAGGAATGAGGAGAATGCCAATGAGGCAGCGCTATTCCTCCTACACCATAAAACACCCAAAATGGCCCTAACAGAAACGTCCACTGTGATCAGGGACGACACAGTCCGATGCTTTTAGCTGCTTAGCTTTAGTTCAGCATTGATGGTTTTCAATGTAATAAAGTTGTACGCAGACCTTGAGTTTGTATCTGACTGATATGATATATTAATATCATAACTAGATAGAGTAGTGTATTTCAGTGCATTTCAGTGGAGAAACACAGTTAATTTATAGCTCTATTTCTCCATAAATCCATTTGACTCTGACTGTCTTTATAAATAAATATATTGTATTGTCATGTTTAAATATAAAGTGAAGTATTAGTCATATATCTGGGAGAGATAAGTCAAGCTGTCACTAGTGGCGACAGAATGAACGTGAGTGAGCGCGATGCCTCCTGTCTGAGGAATCGTGCCAAGCACAGAAGGGGACTGTGATGAAGAACGTGACTAAGGAAGGGCATGACCCCTGGACTTGGCTTCCACCCACCATCAGCACTGCTTCTACTCTCCCTCATCTCCTGGAAGACTGATGTGACTACCAGTGTAGCTTTTTTAGCGAATCAAAAACATAAAACATTACCAATGTAGACAGATTCTTAAACAAATGACTCTTACAAGCTCATTATTTTTTTAGTGAATCAAAACATACAGGACGAACAGTGTAGTCTGGTTCCCAAACAATCGACTCTCACGTCGATTGTCGACTGAAAACAAAAACTGAGATCAGTGTAGTCTGAATCATGAACAACTGACTCTTAAGAACTAGTTCTTTTTAAGCAAATCAAACACATAGTGTGACTTTGAGAGAATTCACAAGCTAATTACTCTAAAGAAGTGGTTTCTTTTTCTAAATTAAAAACATACAGTGCAATATGTGGTTCAATTCTCAAACAAATTACTCTTATGAGTCACTCTTTTTAGCAAATCAAAAACATACAGCACCTACTGTACATACAAACCTGATTCCTAAAAATAAAAATGACACTTGTGAGCCAGTTCTTAGTTCAAAAAAGACAACTTGGTCTGAAACAATTAGAGCATTACTGGACAGAGAATTTCATTCTAATTGTAAGCAAAATAAAAATGATTAAAAGATACCCAAATGAATTAAAATCTAATCAAATCAGAATTAAATCAAGCTTTGTAAATCTGAATCAAAACTGTCAAATCGATCTCCAGCCCTAATCTCCTGTCTCCTGGCTCATATTCAACCTTCCTGCCTTGTATACCACCTCATCTACTGCTTTATCACTGGCCTCCCTGCCTCGTCTCCTTGCCTCTATCATCAGTGATGAGTGTACGAGAAAACACCCAGCAGCTAGAGTGCTTACGTAACAGGCTGAAAATAACCCACATCCAAACTCTCTCCCTCTTTCACTCTCCCTTTCTCTCTCGCTCTTCACCCCACCCCCCTGCTCTTCAGTGACACGGACACTAATGTGCTGGAAAAGGAGTTTCCTCAAAGCCCAGAGGTGCTCGTAGGAGGACAAATAAAAATGACGTCTTGCGTCACGTGAGGGAACCTGCTGGCAAATCTGCGTCACCAAGACAAGAAAACCCCAGACAAACGCAACCCTTCCAGTCTGGAGGGATGGGTGAACAATATTACAGTCAATTTTCATTCATCATTATAATAAAATGTAAACAGTTTTGATTCAATCACTGTTCAAAAACATAGCCTATTGTATATGATATGAGCAAATTCATCAAAATACCAATATACATTACCGTTTAAAAGTTTGGGGTCTGTAAAATTGTTTATGTTTTTGAAAGAAGTCTCTTATGCTTACCAAGGCTGCATTTATATGATCAAAAACACAGTTTAACAGTAATATTGTAAAATATAATTACATTTAAAAAAAACTTTTATTTGAATATAAATTTGAATTTTAAAATGTAATTTATTACTGTGCAGGCAAAGCTGAATTTTCAGCATCATTACTGCAGTCTTCAGTGTCACATGACTGATCAGAAATCAATATAATATGCAAATTTTTGTTGATCAAGAAACATTATTATCCGTGTTAAAAACTTAGAATTCATTTGAAATAGTACGGCGCTTTTTAAGTGCCGATTACGAGATTAAATAATCTTATATTTTGTCATAATATTTCTAGAATAAAGTCAAAGTATTTCAAGAATAAAGTCAAAATATTTTGAAAATAAAATCTAAATTATGAAAATAAAGTTGGAATATTACGAGAACAAAGTTTAAATATTTTGAAAATGAAGTTGAAATTACGAGAATAAAGTCAAAATGTTTAAAAAAAGTCAAAATTATGAGATTAAAGTCAGAATATTCCAACAATAGTCAAAATATTTCGTGAATAAAGTTGAAATCACGAGAATAAAGTAAAAATATTAGAAGAATAAAGTTGAAATTATGAGAAAAAAGTCTAAATATTACGAGAATAAAGTCTAAATATTTTGAAAATAAAGTTGAAATTACCAGAATAAAGTCAAAATATTTCAAGAATAAAGTCAACATATTTTGAAAATAAAGTCGAAATTAAGAGATTAAAGTCATAATATTTCGAAAATAAAGTCAAAATATTTAGAGAATAAAGTCAAAATATTTTGAAAATAAAATCGAAATTACAAGAATAAAGTCAGAATATTTCAACAATAAAGTCAAAATATTTCGAGAATAAAGTCGAAATCACAAGAATAAAGTCAAAATATTAGAAGAATAAAGTTGAACCTACGAGAAAAAGTCTAAATATTATAAGAATAAAGGCGAAATATTTTGGAAAAAAAAAAAGTTGAAATTACAAGAATAAAGTTGAAATGTTTTGAGAATAGTTAAAATATTTTGAAAATAAAGTCGAAATTATAAGATTAAAGTCATAATATTACAACAACAAAGTGCAAAGATTTCAAAACTAAAGTCGAAATTACAAGATTAAAGTAATAATATTTCAATAATTAAGATATTAAGCTGTTTCCGTACTACTTCCTTAAAAAAAAAATAAAAAAATCTTACTGACCCCAAATCTTTGAATATTAGTCAATATTTGCCTTACCCTGGAAATCCAGAGGTCTCGCGAGAGCACAATTTGAATTGTCTCTGCAAGACACTCTGGCATTGAGCAATGATGCACGTTACTGCATTATGTAAGCAGATCTGGGAACCAATCAAATCGGTGTTTCTGATGTAGGCGGGCCAGAGGTGAGCTAAGCTGATGACGACAGCGCTGTGACGTCCGGAATCATTTAGTAAACATTGAAAGATGGCTTTAGATGACCACCAGTTGTTTGAAACAGCTTTGGCCGCTACAATGAACGAGTTAGACTTGGACGTTTTTGCTGTTTTACCGACTGGATACGGCAAGAGTTTAATCTATCAGTTAGCTCCGCTCTGCTTGTGATTGGTTGTGGCGTTATCCAGTTGCGTGCAGCAAGAGTTTCAAATGCATGCTTGGTGCCGCCCCTTGAGTTAGGCCCTTTTCATTGCTCGATGCCAGACCCCCAGTCTGGATTTTTTCCAGGCTATATTTGAGTGTATTTCAATGAGAAAATGACTTCAACAGTTATACATCGGTTAAACAGTAAACATTTCAAATGTCAATGCAATTTACAACATTTAAACAAATAATCATGCAAATTTCACAGATAAATACACAGATAGCGACAACACACTGAGAGTTAAAGCAATAGTGCACACACAAAAAAGATAATTCTGACATTATTCACTCACCATCATGTCATTGTCATTACAGAATGTCTAAACTGCTCTTTTCTATACAATGTAAGTGATTTTTATTAGAAAAACAACTTAATTTCAGTCTGTTTCTCACACAGAAAACTTGGAATATTGCATACAATTTGTACTGATGTTAATGTTAATACTATGGAAAAAACAGCATGAACATTCTTCAAAATTTCTCATTTTGTCTTCTATGGAAGAAATAAGCTAGTAATTGGTTCAGAAAGACATGAAGAGTAAATAATGACAAAATTAAATTTGTTAAGTGAACTATTTAAAAAAAAAAAGAAACACAAGGTCAGGAATGAATAACAACGATAAGCATATAGAGACACACAGAAAGAATGGACATCTAAAAGCAGACTGAAAGCCTGAAAACAGTTTATAATTGAATAAAAACACAAGGTACACAGTCACTACTCACAGATAGACCGAATCTCGAAGACAACAGCACAAACAGCGTCTCAAACTGTTGTCAGAAAGTTTCTCTCACGTATTCGTACATACACAGCAGAATTGACGTTCATAAAATTCACAGCACGCAACTCCAAACACAAACACACCGAGGGGCCCGTCGTCCCCCAGACTCCATAGAGAACTACACGAAGGACACAGAGACGTTCTAGATGATCGGATGATTTGGGGGAAGTGTGTGTGTGCATTGGGGGGCATATACTGACCCTCGGACTCCAAGGGCGGCGGCCAGAGAAGATCTGATCCGAACTCACAGGAGCGCCGCAGCGAGTTTCCGTTCTCTGCTACGCCGAGCATAGTTTTCCTCTTCAACGAGAGGTGAGCGATCGGCCCTGGATGGGGAAGGGAGGAAGGGGGAGAACCAGAACCTTAGAGCCGTCCACTTCCTCACTGACCGCAGGTATGGATGGGCAGGAGGGACGGGGGCTGATGAGCCGAGCATGGACGTGCCATGTTCCCAACAGAGTCCCGAGGACTCTGGATATCTTGCATGGAAGGGAAAGGAGGGGGGACGGAGGAGGTGGGAATGATTGAGCATTCCTAAAGGAGCACCCACACTGCCATGTTTCTCCCAACGGTACAACGAGACAAATATGGGACAAAAGCAACAACCTGGGAAGCACTTGCAGAACTTGTTCTTGTGTTTAAAAATGTCCCAAAGATAGCCATCCTCGCTGTGTTGCTAAATATGCACTAACAATGTTCTGAGAGCTCCGAGCACGACTGACTCTCTTGAGGTTGGTTGTCTGCTTTTAGATGGTACCACAACATTATCATGTGGGAGGACAAAAAGGAAGTGAGGGAGAAAATCGAAAGGCTCTTTTACACGGTAACCGCGAGCTCCCAGTTTGTTTTTCGAGGAGGCGGCACTGAAAGCTCGCCAAGATTTTATGTGTCATTGACCAATCAGAAGATGGTATGTGTCATTATTCTACAACCAATCAAACTTTGTTATGTTTTTAGTCACTTTCAGAGTTGATGCGTCCGAAATCGCTCCCTGCTGCCTACACAATGTGAATGAGTAAAAGAATGAGTGATTTCGGACACAGCACATGTCTGCCCACCAATCACATTTATTTCTATTCATGGTTAGCAACTTTATGGAGAGCAAATGTCTTTTTTTGTTTCCTGCTGACCAACAACAGCCTACTTTGGTTTGTTAGTCTCCAGCTGGTCTTTTTAGATAGATTTTAGGCACTTTTCAGCTGGTGAGACTAGCTAAACAAGCTAAGACCAGCTTTGCCAGTCTGGCTGACCAGCTAGATCAGATTAAATGCCTGTTTGATAACTGTAATGATAACTGTAACTCTAAATATTTAAAGTGGTAGTTCACCCAAAAATGAAAACTGTCTTTTATAACTCATTCTAATGTCGTTCCAAACCTGTAAGACCGTTGTTTGTCTTCAGAATGCAAATTAAGATATTTTTGATGAAAGAGCTTTCTGACCTTGTATAGACAGCAATGCAACTGACACATTCAAGACCCAGAAAGGTAGTAAGGACATCATTAAAATAGTCCATGTGACATCAGTGGTTCAACCTTAATGCGTGTTGAAGACTAACACGAAAAACAAGTAACTGTTGAACAAAGTCATTATTTTTTATTTCTTTGTGCACAAAAAGTATTATTACAGCTTTACAACATTACGGATGAAACACTGTTGTCACATGGACTATTTTAACAATGTCCTTACTACCTTTTACGCTGTCTATGCAGGGTCAAAAAGTTTTCGGATTTCATCAAAAATATTTTAATTTGTGTTCCGAAGATAAACAAATGTCTTACAGGTTTGGAACGCCATGAGGGTGAGCAATTAAAGACAGAATTTTCATTTTTGGGTGAACTGTCCCTTTAATAATCTTTCTAATTATATGAGAATAGGGAAGTCCACACCACAACTATAACAGTAACAACCCAGAAGAATAATATTGTTGGAATCACTTCCAAGAATGATTTTTTTAGCAGATAAATAATAGAAACATTGACAGCCAATCAAAATTCACCCAACATTAAATAGCTTGGGACGAAATTCAAGGCTTGTTTATAATAAATGGAATGTTATCGTTTATTATTGAGAACACTAATATAATTAGCATTACTGATATCTTTAGAGTTTTCATTCTTGGTGCGAACGGTCTTAAAAAAATGGATTTTTTAGCAGGACAGTTTAATTATTTATTTATTTATTTAAAATTAATTTAGAATTCATTTAGAAGCAACACAGAATATAATTTACAGTAACCACTAGGGCTGGGTTTTGACACAAATTTTATGATTCGATTCAGATTTACAAGCTTGCAATCCGATTTGATTTCTGATTTGATTCGATTAGATTAAATTTAATATTATTTTGGATATATATCAGGTTCAGTACATGCCAAATTCTTTCAAGAAAAAAAAAACTCAACTAATGCTGTAAAATATACAGTTGGTACTACATTAGTATAATATTGAAGGTTAAAATGAACTGATTTGTATACAAATGCTTAAATTGCACTCAATGAAGTTTTGATACTACAAAGTTACAATTACATAATTATATTTCTACTCCAGTTCTACTCCATATTTAAACATTTTAAACATAAATTAAACATTGAAGAGCAGTGGAAAATTATAATGAATATGTTATATGTTTTATATATTTAGCAAAATGCTCTTTTCTAGCTGACTAACTCCTGACTAAGCTGACTAAGTTTATGGTCACCGAATATGTTTTTTTTTCTGAGGTAAATTGTTACATTACATGACATATTGTTTACAAGCTGTTATACTGACATCTTTTGGGGAATCACATGAGACAGGATAGGGATTTCGGTAAATTGTACTCTGTATTTTAACATACCTTCAGATGTTCATTCATGTTTATTTTGTCCTGAAACTGGTATTAAAGGGTTAGTTCACCCAAAAATGAAAATTAGCCCATTATTTACTCACCCTCAAGGCATCCTAGGTATATAGGACTTCCTTCTTTCAGACGAATGCAATCGGAGTTACATTAAAAACTGTTCTGGCTCTTTCAAGCTTTATAATGCAATGGGTGGGTGTTTTTCTTCATCAGTCCAAAACAAATCCAATAAAGTGCATCCATCCATAATAAAAAGTGCCCCACACAGCTCTGTGGGGTGAATAAAGCCCTCCTGTAATGAACTGATGCGTTTCGTCTGAAAGAAGGAAGTCATATGCACCTAGGATGCCTTGAGAGTGAGTAAATAATGGGCTAATTTTTATTTTTGGGTGAAGTAACCCTTTAAAGCGGATGAGACGAGTAATTCATGTGCGTTTAGCGCTGCCGCATCTGAGGCGCTACAGCGATCTGTCACTCCACATTAAATAACGGCAAAACAAATCTGAAACTTTGTTTCATATCAAAAGTTTCAAAGCACAAAGCTTATCGCTATTTATTGAATGGGAGGTGCGCTACATTGTTCCATTAATTAGCTAAAAACAGGCTAGGCTAATTGATTCTTGTAATTTAAGAACTGATATCGTTACGTAAAAAATGGGAATCGATTAAAATACAGAAATCAATATTTTTTACCCAGCCCTAGTAACCGCTTCATTCTGAGATGTTTTCACTCGCTAGAATTGAGCTAAAGCACTGTTTTCGCCAGCTTTTGTGTGTATGGAATAGCGTTGGTAAAATCGTAACACTTGCGCCTACAGTGCACCGTGTAAAACGTCCTTAAGAAGAAACAAAATGGTGGAAGGAAACGAGGATAGAGTGATTCGAAACACAGAGCAGGAAGGAAAGTCGATACAGGAAAAGGAAACTGAGGCACAATGATGAGAGAACCAAATCATGAGGGGAAATAAAAAGGAATATGAGGGGAGAGAGGTAACAGGACAGTGTGAAAGAGATGAGTTCCTTTCTTCAGACATTAAACTGCTCCACAGGGCACTCCTACATAACATCACAGCTCTATTAAAACACCCGAATTCATCACTTAGCCACAGTCTACAACGTTAAGCCCTCTGGATACAGAGGGTTCGTGAGGTTTTTCAAAATGAGGCCTCTTTCTTTTTGAGTGGAGGAGGGGAAAGTGGCAGTAAAACTCTTTCCTCTTCCTGCTGCGTTCTCTGTTTACAGTTAAAATCAGCTGGATGGATAGAATTAACATCTGTGCAGCTAAGGCTAGTCATAGGACTATTTTAAACAGAAAAAAACGGGGAGATGTAACGGACTCTGTGTTGATTTAATTGTTACCTCAGGGCTCAACGACAAGGATCTTTTGGGCTGGTCCAGTACTTGCCCTGTTTATACTTTAATATATTATATTTAATGAAACATATTTATACTTCTTAATTGAAAGAAACAAACAAGGGCAAAAAAAAAAAAATTTAAGCCTGCGACATTATTGTATGCATAAGGAATTGTTAGGGCAATTAAAATATAAAAATTATAACAATATTTTATTTTTATATTTCTTTTTAGCGAAAGGCTTTTATATTGTCATAAATGTTTTTTTTTAATTATTATTATTTTATTTTTATTTTTTAAATCGTATGTTTATATATTTTAAGATTTTTTTGTTTCATTTGAAAGCCATTATATATATTTATACTTTTTAATGAAATATATTTATACTTTTTATTAAATGATAAGTTTTGTTAACAAAAAGGGGGAAAAAATTATACAAGAAAAAAAACTGTAGGCCTGAGATTATTGTATGCATAAAGAACTGATAGGGTTATTAAATATAAAAATTATAACAATATTTTAGCATGTTTACTTTTTTAGTGCAAAGCTTTTATATGGTACAGAAAGTACATTTTTTTTATTAAATGTGATTTTAAGCACAAAAAATGTATATATATAAATTGATATAAAAAATAAATACATAAATATAAAACATTTATATATATATTTATATAAAAATATACAGAGTATACACATATATTATGTAAACAAAAACCTTTATTTTGGATGCAATTTATAGCAATTAAATATTTAAAAGCACTAATATAAATATTTACACAAAATACATAAAAAACTAATTATTTTTAATTAGAATTTACTGTAATTATAGTAATTTTAAATGTAGTTGTTAAATTATTAATCATATTAACAATCATTTATATTTATGTTTTTATGCAATAACAACTTGGGGTTATAATTATATCTTCATGACTGCCATAAATTCAACACAGTAAATTGTAAATTATGATTTAATTTACAATTTAAGGCACATATTTGTTGACATAAATCGTTAGAATTCACAACAACATATTGTAACCATTTCATCATCCGCCACAAAAACTAGTATCGGATCATCGTTATTGTTGAGCTGTCCACCAATCAGAATCTACAAACAAATGTTACTGATTATTTTACCTCTCGACAGACAAAATTTCAGAGAAGATTAGTAGAGAATCATGTTAATGACGGCTAACGTGGTTCAACGACAGCACAGATATACGATAAGGAGCAAAAGAAGTTGTGGACAGCACACATAGGCGAGGATGGCGGGTTTAGAAGCATGGCAGGAAGTGTGGGAGTGATTGGCTGAGGGATAGATGTGGAGGCGGAGCTCATTGAGGGGTGCGTTACCTGATTTGCCGACATGCGTTTGAGCCAGGACGTCAGCCAGGCGCCCGGCGGCTCCGCTGCCCCCACTCTGCGTTGACGATGAGGAGGAGGAGGTGGTGGAACCCTGGTGGATGGCCCGGCTGATCCAGTGCTCCATGCTGACGCTGCCCTGGCTGGAGGTGGGGGTACCCTCACCCTGGCCGCCCTCCTCCTCCGAGCCGGACGAGGTGTCTGTCAGGGGGGGCAGAGAGGAGAGGGGGGAGAGGCCTAATGAGAGTCACTCAGACCCACTCAACACTCAGCCCAGAAGGTGGACAAGTGTGATTAAAGTCAACGTGAAAAGGGATTTGCAACCCATTGGATGGATTTCAGACGAAACTAGAAAATATGTTGAGTGGAATACAGTTGTATCCAAGAGCAATTGTTAGGGTCACGAACCCGCCCCCCCCCCCCCAATAAATAACAATAATAAATCGTAAATAATATATATATATATATTTTTTTATTAGTTATTTATTATAATATTATTATATTTTAATATTTTATTATTACTATTATTTTTATTTATATAAAAAATACAATTTATTAAAATATACAAATGCATTAATTTACATGAACGTACATTATTTTTAAATTATTATTTAGAACTACTTATAAATTACTATTTTAAATTATTTATAATTATTAAATAAAAAATATTAATAATAATCAATATTTATATTAAAAATACTATTTATTAAAAGATACAAATACATTACAAGTTATTTTTAAATAATTATTTCTAACTATGTATAAAATGAACATTTTAAATATTTATAATTACCTGTTTAAAAATTATTCATAATTATCATGAATATATTTGTAGTAAAAATACAAATGTATTAAAATATACAAACACATTCATTTCCATGAAAGTACTTTAAGTTATTAAGTATAAATTATTATTCGTAACTACTTAAATTAAATGTTAAATTATTTATAATTAAACATAATTGTCATTAATATTTTGTTTATATTACAAAATTCAATTTATTAAAATGCACAAATACATTCACTTACATGAATGTACATTAAGTTATTTTTTAATATTATTTATAGTTAAATATTTATATTTGTAACTATTAATAAAATGACATTTTAAATTATTTATAATTATTACATTAAAAATTACTCCTATTATCATCAAAATATTTATATTAACAAAGCACAATTTATTAAAATATACAAATACATTCATTTACATGAACGTACATTATTAAGTTAGTTATAAATTATTATTAATTATTATAAATTATTATTCATAACTATTTCTAAAATAATAGTTGTGAATAATTAAAAATGATTTAGAATTATCACTTGTTATTATATTATTTTATTTGGAGGGGGGGCAATAACAATTGGAAACTAAAACTAACTATATGAATACATTTTTAAAAAATTATAGCTGACACGTCTTTATGATTTTTTGACCCATTGATGCTTTTCTATCACAAATCATTCTTACAATTTACAATAAATGAATTCATTGGATCTTGAAATGAGGGTGTTCTACAATGACGTCTTTTCGAAAGGCTGGCTGCATCTTATACAGAAGTAGCCTAAAACAATACCTAAATAGCTATTTGTCTATTGGACAGTGATATTTTCCCTGCCTACACAGCCTAGATGACGTCAGTCAGTCATTGAACCCCTTTGACTTTCAGAAATTTTTCACAATTTTTCTTTTTTGTTTCGCATAAGAAATAATGCCATACATATTTAGAACGACATGAGTGTGAACAAATTATGACAAACTTTTTTGGGAGAACTATCCTTTTAAGAATGTAAATAAGTCAATTTATTTTTGATTTCATGTTGACTTTAAATGAATGATGATTTCGAATCAGGTGTGAAGCTCACCTGGGGGAGTGTAGGCATCCATAGAAGTCTGTACCACTAGAGATCGGCGTTTGGACGGCATGGGAACGGCCATCTTCCTCTCCTTGTGTTTGGCTAGTGCTGCCTGAACTGCTTCTGTGTGGACATCTGAGGAGAGGAAAAAAAAGGAGAAATGAAATGAAGGGAATCTGTATCAACTGGCCGCTGACCTCCAAGCTGGTGTTTACAGTGACGTGGATGAGATGAGTCTCTTTGGCTGATGGTCATGAGAGTGTGTGACGAGAGCCAAGCCACCACCTCCAGCCCTTCTGTGATCTTGCAATACTGACTCATCTCAGTGTGTGTGTGTGTGTGTGTGTGTGAGAGAGAGAGAGAGAGAGAGAGAGAGAAAGAGAGAGAGGAGATGACACCATGGCTGACTGTAGGTTGTACCCACTGCTGCACTCCTCACACTGACAGAGTCACGGCCTCTAATAATCCAAGCTGTTATTTGGACTCTCTAATGAGATACAGAACAACATATTCCATCAACACACTGACTGTGTTTACACGCCCAAGAATAATCCGATACGAAATTGGTCATATTCTGAATTAATTACTCTTCAAATGCAGTTAAAGGGAACTAAAAAAGAAAGCGCATGTCTTGGTTTATTCATAATATATGCTGTGGAAATGCCTATTTCAGAATAAAGACATAACCAAAATATAAAGCTCAATGGGAAAACGCCCAAGACAAATTTGATACGAATTTGCTAATATTCTGAATAAATTACTTTCCAAATGCAGTCAAAGGGAACTGAAAAAAATGTGTATGTCTTGGTTTATTTGTAATATAAGCTGATTACACGTAAACCACAATAGCTGTGTAAATATCAGAATCAGAATTTCAGAATAAGGACATAACCAGAATATAGATCTTACGAGAAAACGCCAAGACTAATTTGCTATGAATTTGCTCATATTTCGATATAATTACATTTCAAATGCAGTTAAAGGGAACTTAAAAAAAGGGCATGTCTTGGTTTATTCATAATATATGCTGATTAAACTGTAAACCACGATGGCTGTAGAAATGTCTTTTTTCTTCAGAATAAAGACATAACCAGAATATAGAGTTTACGGGGAAATGCCCAAGAATAATCAAATATGAAATTGGTCATATTCTGATTTAATTAGTTTCCAAATGCAGTTAAATGGAACTGAAAAATAATGTGTATGTCTTGGTTTATTCATAATATATGCTGATTAAATAGAGTAGTAAATAGCTGTGTAAATGTCTATTTCAGAATAAGGACATAACCAGAATATAGAGTTTACGAAGAAACGCCCAAGACTAATTATATTCGAATTTGCTCATATTCTTATTAGTTTCCAAATGCAGTTAAAGGGACCTGAAAAAAGAAAGTGCATGTCTTGGTTTATTCATAATATGCTGATTAAATGTAAAGCACAATAATTGTGTAAACGCCCAAGACTAATTCGATACGAATTTGCTCATATTCTCATTTAATTATTTTCCAAATGCAGTTGAAGGAAACTGAAAAAGAAAGATCATGTCATGGCATATTCATAATACATGCTGATTAAATGTAAACCACAATAGCTGTGTAAATGTCTTTTTCAGAATAAAGACATAACCAGAATATAGTTCAAGGGGAAATGCCCAAGAATAACCTGATACAAATTATTTTATATTCTGATTTAATTTCTTTTCTAAAAGGGAACTGAAAAAGAAAGTGCATGTCTTGGTTTATTCATAATATATGCTTATTAAAATGTAAACCATAATAGCTGTGGAAATGTTTTTTTTTTTTTTTTTCAGATTAAAGACATAACCAGAATATAGAGTTTACAGGGAAATGCCAAAAAGAATAATCTGACACGAAATTGGTCATATTCTGATTTAATTATTTTTCAAATGCATTTAAAGGGAACTGAAAAAGAAAGTGCATGTCTTGGTTTATTCATGATATATGCAGATTACATGTAAACCACAATGGCTGTGGAAATTAGTTTTTCAGAATAAGTACATAACCAGAATACAGAGTTTACGAAGAAATGCCCAAGACTAACTCTATTCAAATTTGCTCATATTCTGATTTAATTACTTTCCAAATGCATAACTAGAATATAGAGTTTACAGGGAAACGCCCAAGAATAATTCGATATTAATTTGCTCATATTCTAATTAGTTGCCAAATGCAGTTGAAGAAGACTGAAAAAAAAAAAGATTATGTCTTGGTTTATTCATAATATTTGCTGATTACACATAAACCACAATAGCTGCGTAAATGTCTTTTTCAAAATAAGGACATAACCAGAATATAGTTTACAGGAAAACGTCCAAGACTAATTCAATACGAATTTGCTCATATTCTGATATAATTACTCTCCAAATGCAGTTAAAGGGAACTGAAAAAGAGTCTTGGTTTATTCATAATACATGCTGATTAAATGTAGACCACAATAGCTGTAGAAATGTCTTTTTCAGAATAAAGGCATAACCAGAATATAGAGCCTACGGGGAAACACCCAAGACTAAATTGATACGAATTTGCTCACATTCTGATATAATTACTTACCAAATAAAGAGAACTGAAAAAGTACATGTCTTGGTTTATTATTAAATTGTGCTGATTAAATGTAAACCACAATAGCTATGGAAATATATTTTTCAGAATAAGGACATAACCAGAATATAGTGCTTACAGGGTTACACCCAAGAGTAATTTAATATAAATTTGGTCATTTTCTGACTTAATTACTTTCCAAATGCAGTAAAAGGAATTGAAAAAGAAAGTGCATGTCTTGGTTTATTCATAATATATGCTGATTAAAATGCAAACCACGATGGCTGTGTAAATGTCTTTTTCAGAATAAGGACATAACCAGAATATAGAGCTTAATGGGAAAGCTGGAAATATAAAGCAATATTCTACAATACACTACAAAAGTCTTTTTTTCTGAAAGAAATTAATGCTTTTATTCAGCATGGATTAAATTGGCCATGATAAATATTTTTAATTATAAATAATTATCACTATATTAATTATCGTTTTACCACCCAGTCCTAGTTAATACAAATTTTTCCTCAACTGTGTGGCCTTGATGCCATCACCAGGAGAAACTGAAAGTGTCTTCAGAGGCTGAGAATGCCCACAATATGAGCAGGGACATTTATTATGCACATAAATATTACTGTAAATTTGGTCTACTTTGATTCCATGCTGTCATTAAAGTTAGACAGTGGTTTAAGGCCTGGTATGTGCTGTTCAGCAATACTCCAAAAAAAGTGAATTTATTGTTGGGAAACTTTTCTCAAATCTACCATAAATCATAAAACCTCATTCCGTAACGAAAAGCTCAATAAACGCTGTGTCTCATGACTACTGAACCCTGTTTTTTAATCTTTCATCTCATTGTGGATGAGTGGCTGTTTAAAGGACACACAGGGAGACAGATACAATTTTAATATGTACAGCTCATAGCAGATAAATCTCTCTCGCACACATATCATATATCAATATTTGTATATTTGCCCAGAGGGAGGAGGCCAGTGACATATCCAGGGATAAACAATCCATAATCTGACACACAAAACCACACTTTGTTTCAAATGTTTAAATACATGACATTTTATGTTATATGTTGTTATACATATACACACACACATACACATACATTACATTCACTACATAATTTTGTATATATGAGTATGTTAAAATGTCATGTATTTATATCATTATTATTTAAAACAGAGGGTGTTTTTTTATTGCTACAGAAAGAAAAATGATATTTTTTTCTTACCCTTGAGGTCCACTAAAGTTTTATTTTGACCTATTTTTGTGCCAACAATTGTGAAAGATTCATAAAACATTCAGTTTTGCAATAATATGGTATAAATACCATATGTTATATCAAAACTGATATTTTGAGCCCAGAAAGCTCACAGTGGAGATGCATTTTACAGAATGAATCCCCTTGATTTGTTCTTTTTCTCTTATTTACTTTCTCTTATTTGCTGCTGAACTATTTTTGTGCTACAGGAAATCTGGCCAGCTATATTTCCCATCATTCCGGTGTAGAAATCATAATAGATCACTCCTTGCACTGCTGGAATAAACTCCCCGCTGCGGTCCTGTTGGACTCACCTGATCGGTAACGTTCATCACGGGTGCCGGAGGAGCGTCTGCGGTGGTATCGTGAAGCGGAGGGCGCCATGGGTGGCCGGCGCTCATGTGCCATGGACGCCTCTAGCCCTAAAAGGACACAAACAGAGCAAAGAGAGGGACAATTACATGTCTCAGCCAGGGACTAATTTATTACATATCCACTTTATTGATCTCTTCCTGTAACACTCTCTCTCACAGACGGGCTAAGAGATACCCTGATACCTATCATTTTAATTGCTGTTTCCTTCTTTCAATTTCTCACTGGCAACCTACTTTCTTGTCTCATTCTATGTTCAAAGTAGCTTTTCTTTCCAAAATAGGGCCAGATTTACTAAACAAGGCAAATTAGCATTAGAGTGCAATTCCATAAAAGCGCCTATGGGAGGGGGGAATTCAAAAAATTCTTGCATTGATTTACTGACAATGCGCACATTGAAGAACACAGACGTAGCCAGATCATTTCCATAATGAACAGCGCAATCTACAAAGTGCAGCACAAATTACCACCTGCTTTGAGTAGAGGTCGACCGATATTGGTGTTTACCGATACCGATAGCTAGGTTGGACCACACTGGCCGATACCGATTAATTAACCGATAGTTTTTGAAAATGAATACTGAACAGCATTTAAAATAGTGATGTACTATTTTTTTTTTAATACTGAACCATACTTTGTAAATGAATAAAAATATTATTTATTATATATTGATCATTAAAGTTATTTCATAGTTCATTAATGTTAACAAAATATCAGTAAATGTTGAAATTAACACTCTAACAAGGAACAACACTTCTATTCTACGGCTTTCATTAATCTTAGTTACAAATGGGCTCATTGTAATGTCATCTTTACATTTTAACAATATGTAAAATTGCAGGTTCTATGCTTTTTGTTTATATTTGCCATCTTAAAATTAAGATTCAATTTAATTACGATTTTCAATATCAACTAAATATAACCATGCGTCACATTCTCAGTTTTCAATGCACATGGCACCATTTTAATATACATTTTATATAAAATTTATTGTGTGCAAAATTTACTTTATTTTTTTTTATTATATAACCAGGCTACTTTTTTTTAAACATTTACTTATTTAAAATAAGCGTTCTTTAAGTGTCGGCAAGTTTACAGAAAATAGTTATTGTTTTTTCTTTTTCGTTTGATTATTACTGATGAGATCACAGACAGTCGCTGCTTTAACCGGCTACATTCAAACGAATGCACAGATTTATTTCAATGTATCAGATGTTTTGTCCTGCTCTGAAAACATAACTGACTGTGTGTACATCGAAAGTAAAATGCAAAAATGCAAAATTAACAGTATACACACCTTTTCAGCGCTAATTCTTCATTGCGGCATCTGTAGTAAACGCTAAAAGATGTTTTGCGCTGGCGCAAGGTATTAGTAAATCTGGCCAATATTTTCATCCTGTTTTTTTTTTTTTCAGATTTCTCACCCCTTCAAACCTAAATGTTTTTGTTTTTTGATATAACAGTAATTGACTTGATTTGTATTGACCAATAATAGGAGTTTTATTAATTATTGGAAAGAGACTTTTTTTTCAAATTGAAACCATTTTTTGTAAGCTAATATATAAACATGGTAAATAGTTATTTAATGTTTCTACATTCTAATGTTTTATGATAAATTTAGTTTGAAAAATGTGTACAATTCCAAACAAAACAACACTACCAAAACAAAAGCAATCCAGAAAAACATACACTAAAAAAGCGATCCAAAAAAACAAAACACAAGCAATGCAAAAGAAAAGCAAAAAGCTAAAGAAAAAGACAAACAAAACAAACACTAGCCAAACAAAACAAAAGCAATTCAAAAAATAACAAAACACTACCAAAACAAAGGCAATCCAGAAAACACAAAAAAAAACCTGAAGAAAAGGCAAACAAAACTAATCAAACACTTGCCAAATTAAACAAAAACTAAGCAAAACACTACCTAAACAAAACAAAAGCAATAAAAAACACTACCAAACCAAAAGCAATCCAGAAAACACACACTAAAAATAGGTAAACATAAATAAAAAAACTAAACATAAGCAACACAAAAAAGTAAAAGACAAACAAAACAAAACAAATACTTGAAAAACTAAACAAAAGCAATCCAAAAAAACTAAACAAAACGAAAGCAATCAAAAAACTTAAAACACTACCTAAAATGAAAGCAATCAAAAAAAAAAAACTAAACTAAACAAAAGCAATAAAAAACAATTAACAAAACACTACCTAAAATGAAAGCAATTTAAAAAAAAATAAAATAAAAACACCACCGAAACAAAAGCAATCCAGAAAACATACACTTAAAAAGCAATAAAAACAAACCACAAACAATGCAAAAAGGCAAAAAACTGACTGACACAGAAGAAAATAAACAGATGAATAAAGTCATTACTATTGTCTTCTACGCAAACAAAAAGTATTCTTGTAGCTTAATAAATTACTGATGTCACACTGACTATTTTTATAACAATACCATAAAAAGTCCTTACTATCTTTCTGGGCCTTGAACGTGTCAGATGTGTTGCCGTCTATGCAGGGTCAGAAAGCTCTCAGAGTCCATTATAACATCTTAATTTGTGTTACAAATATGAATGGTTGAAAACAGTCTTACAGGGTTGAAACGGCATTAAGGATAAGTAATTAATGACAGAATTTTCATTTTTGAGTGAACTATCCCAGAGCAAAGAATTTTTAGATTTTATGAATAACATTTTCAAATTCTGTGAAAATCTGCAGAGACTTCTGCGAGCTTTGTAGCTGCAGATTCCATGTGGGCCATATATAGATTATGCATATCTGCCAATATGTCTATGCCAGTGCAGCCCTAATTGAGAAAAGCTCAAATATTTAATTCCAGGCACACACAGCAGCGATTGGTCGGCTATGACTCATATCAATGGCTCTTGTGATGAGCCAGCTCTGCACTGTTCTGTTCTGTTGTTCTTTGTTGTCTTGGATTCTGAGCGGAGAGCTTAGCACCACTCTGCTCCTCCTGGCAGATTTTAGGACACGTGAGACGGCCCAGGTTGCGCTCGGCGTTCCAGCCAAGAGCTCTGCGTGCAGGCCGGAGAAATCAATTTAAGCCCCGTGCTGACATAGCCTAAGACATCAGCTGGTGGATTTATTCATTCAATAAGGCAGAAGGTGAGACAGCAGGTTAAGTCAGAATCATGCACCAGCTCATGCAGCGGAGGATGTGATGGTGCTTTTCTGACTCAACTACAATGAACACACTGTCTTCCTCCTACTAAAAAGCCGAGGGTTAACAGTCACCGATCAATACTGATTGGGTTAACATCTAAGTACGGCTGTCATTCAATCGAGGGCAGCGACGGAGACAATCTCCTCTGTGCTGGTAACCTGATGCTCTTTAAAACTAGGATACACACACACACACACACACACACAATCAGACAGGCATTAAGGGAGGTGTCACTGTGTCACGTTCCCTTGCTCCACTGCATGAAAGTCTGATCGTTAAACGCAAGTTCATGCCTTTACAGGACTGTTAAATAACGGCAGTTCCCACAGGAATGGAGGCGTCGCGTTGAGTCTGGCGCATGCCGCTCTTCACGCCACAGTCTACGATACATGCTTTGTGCCCGAGCATGATGTCATTTTTTTTTTCACCGGGAGCCAGACTGGGAACATGCGGGCTGCCTGTTGCTATGGCAACAGAAGCCGTGCTAATCAACAATGCAGCCAGACAGCACAAATCAGAGACCTTCAAAAGTTACATAAATTTTTACTAAACTGTCAAAGCAGCGCTGGCTTTATTGGTAGGGTTGGGTGAAACAGCTAAAAATATAATATCTTAAAGGGACAGTTCACCCCAAAATGAAAATTTTGTCATTAATTACTCACCCACATGACATTCCAAACCTGTAAGAGCTTTGTTCATCAAGGAACACAAATTAAGATATTTTTGACCCTGCTTTCTGACCCTGCACAGACAGCAACTGCAATGTTCAAGGTCTAGAAAGGCAGTAAGAACATTGTTAAAATAGTCAATGTGACATCAGTTTTCAGCATGTTTGTGAATTTGAACTCTTTCCAACGATGACTAAGATTTTGAGATCCATCTTTTCACACTAAAGGTCAACTGAAGGACTCATATGCAACTATTACAAAAGGTTCAAACACTCACTGATGCTTCAGAAGAGCCAGGAGTGAAAACTTTTGAACAGAATGAAGATGAGTACATTTTTCTTATTCTGCCAAAATATATATATATTTTTTTTTTCATTTAGTACTGCCCTTCAGAAGCTACAGAAGATACTTACATATTTCCCAGAAGACAAAATAAGTTAAATTTACCCTGATTTTCCAATTCAAAAAGTTTTCACCACCCGGTGTTTCCTTCTAAAGCATCAGTGAGCGTTGGGACCTTCTGTAATAGTTGCATATGAGTCCCTTAGTTGTCCTCAGTGTGAAAAGATGGATCTCAAAATTATACAGTCATTGCTGGAAAGGTTTCAAAACCCAAAGAATTTGTGGGACCTGAAGGATTTTTCTGAAGAACAGCAGGCAGTTTAACTGTTCAGGACGAACAAGGAAGTCATGAACAACTATCACAAAAAAAAAAAAAATACTGTGAAAAGCTGTGGATCGTTCAGGTAACAACACAGTATAAAGAATCAGCTGTATGTAAACTTTTTATAAATTCAACTATTATTTTCTCTTGGACTATGTAAATGTCGTCTTTTATGTGAAATATCTTATTCAGGTCAGTACTAAATAAAAAATAACATGCATTTTGTCTGATCCCTCTTATTCTGATAAAATAATGAACATTTTGCAGATTCTGCAAGGTGTATGTAAACTTTTGACTTTTGTCTGAGTAACTGTAATAGAGAAGAAATCACCTCATCGTCTTCTTCAACACCATAAATTACTCTACCCAGCTCTTAATTTTAATGATGCTGGCTTGCTTTTAAAGACTAATGCCATTTAAAGCTGAAGACGTTTGATCAGCAGTGACTCTCTGCATTTTATCGATAGTCTAAATGCAAAGTATTTACTTCAAATGCTCTTAAATGAGTGACCAGGGTGATCAACTGAGGTATCATTTATTAAAAAAAACTAAACGTTTGATTTTTTTTTCCACTAATATTCATAAGAAGGGGTTGTTTCAGTTCAATGAAATGAGAGAAAAAGTTCTAAGCACCTTTTATGAAGCTCTTGAGAAGAGCTTAAAGGAGCCTCTTAATTCTGGTGCCTACAGTCACTTATCAGCTCATTTTAAAGCAGCACTGAAGAAAAAGCGGGCAAATAGACTGATTAAGTCTGGAGCCGGACCGGGTTATGGATGGCCTTGCTTCCAAATAAGATTTTCACCGGAGAGAAAAAAAGTCTAAATAGAGCCATTGGAGGTTCAGACTTTGGGGCTGCATTTAGACTGTCAACCAATTCTGAATTGTTAGCCTTTATCTAGCAAATATTGAATGATGTATGCACCATTTTCTTCCCGTAAGAGTGGGCACAGCCATTTGTTGATTTTTTGGGTCTGGCTTCCAGTCTCATCCGCATCCAGCTATTTTTAGCTGTACAAAACAGCTTGTTTTGCAGCTTGATATTACAAATAGGCACATCTCACTACTTATTTTAATGTATTATCTTAATTATGAACACACTGGTTTGTAGTGCAAAGAGTTTTAACATTTACTGCACGTTGTTGTTGTTCTTGTTATTTCCCTAATGAACCGGAAGTCTCAAAAGTCTCAAAAAGGTGGATATAAAATAAAATTTTTAACCATCTGGTCCACTTTCAGATGTTTCTAATCAGGTATTTGGTCAAATAATAAAATGGGCAATTAAATCCTACATGCCTGCATTAAGGTAGATATATAGGTGCGCAACCTTACCATCCGCATAGTAATGCAGCCTAGGATGCCCTACAAAAATCATTGCTGGTTTAAGTACGAGAGAGCGACTGTGAAATCCATCTGTTGAGATCTTAATGCCTAGAATATTAGCCCACAGGAAACCGATTCCCATCGCAGGTTTTTAGGATCTCTTTAAATGAGAGAAGAGAAGGCAAACCCATCTGCTGTAGAGAAAAGCAGGTTCTGTCAGCTGTTTAAACCTGTGCAAATGCAAATCTGTGGGTACAAACACTCTCTGTGACCCTCTAAATGTGAGGTGAGAGTTTGGGCCGCTTACCTGGAGGATGTGGCAGATATGCCCCGAGCAGTTTTGACCTCTTCTTCTCATATCCTTTCTGAGTGATGTCGCCTGCAAGAGAAAGCGACTGTCAAAAATGTGCAAATAGCCTTTATAAACATAAAAACAAATAAATCACAATTGCTTCGCAATGATAGCCATTTTTAGGTTGGAAAACGTTTCATGCTTTTTCAAAAAAGGTGTTTTCGGGCAGATCTTTGAGGAAACCATCCAGGCGGTGTGGGTGACAGAGAGCACATCCTGCAATGATTAATGTAACAAGGTTTTGTGACTTGTCACAAAGCATTAGGCGACTGGGCCGTCACATTTGCGTGGAAATTAAGAAAAGATCTGGTGCATAACGAGAGAGCGGCGGAGACTCGACAAGTGACAGAATAACTAAATGCGAGAGCCACGATGAATCAATAGTTCTGTTAAAAAACCTAGCGAGCCGCCTTGGTGTCTACTGCCTACATTGGCAGCTGCCTTTGAAGTAGTGTTGGGCGATTTGACCAAAAATGTGTATTACGCTATTTTTTTTAGGTTTTTGACAGTTTAAGTTTTTTCCCTGACTGTGCCTTTATATTAATCATAATGCATGAAACAGTTGCATAACCACTGCATTTTTATCACAGTCCAAACAGACTGGGCGGAGTCATTTGTAAATTTTATGGGTGTGGCTTCCGGTCTTATCAGTGTCCAGCTTTTTTTTAACTGTACAAAACAGCTTGTTTTGCTGCTTGATATTGCAAATTGGTGTGGCCTACCATATTATTTTAATGTGTTATCTTAATTATGCGCACACTGGTTTGTAGTGCAAACTGTTTTAGCGTTTAATGCACGTTGCTATTCTTCTCGTTATTTCCCTATAGCAGCTAATGAATCAGAAGTCTCTCCTAAAGGATTACTTCGGTTTCTTTTATTGAGGAAAAAGGTGGATAGCATGAACAGATTCTGATGTAAATTAGATTGTGTAATTCAAAATTTACAGCAAGACAAAATAGTCTGACATTAGCTTTGTGATATTATGGTACATAAAACGGACTGAATGAGATGCAAATTCACTCTCTGACAGCAGGTGGCGCTTATGGAACAGTAGTGAAACAGCATTTCTTTGGTTTCTGCTGTAAACAAAGCAGCGCAATGTTTTTGATTACTACATATTTATGCATTATACTGAGATAAAATTACAAGAAAATACCATCTTCGTTATCTGAAGTATTTCGAATTTTCTTCTAATATTTCACACATTGTGAACAGTAAGCTTGCTCTTTACGAGTGTTTTCACGACACATCATCAATCGGCCATATTGTCGGCACTGAACCAAACGAAACTTGAATATTTTACTTGCTGCTGAAAATGGTCAATTATTGTCATGTTTTGGGCTGTACTAATCGGTCAGACCGGGAAAAACATTTGGAGTACAATAGACTGCCAAAAGTTATAGCAAATCAAGAAGAAGAGTGCAAAAAACTGTTGGAGGAACAAAAGGTGTTTGTGGTTGGCCAAACTGAACCAGGATTTTCAGCGCAAGAATCTTGACAACTGTTTGTTTTTATTATTTCCGGTCAGGTAGGTGAAATATTAGCCTAATATCTTCATTAATACTGCCCATACATATCTTTACCACCTATTAACTTTAGTTTGTCAAAATATTGCACCCTTCCTGCTTACCAAGTCCTTCTCTCTATGATTTAGCAGCTTCCAAAGTTTTTTCAGTGGTTTAGACAGCATAAATTAGCAGAAAAATACATTCAGTAGTACATTAACAATGCAATCCATGCTGTTGTTTACATCCGTGTATCGCCAGTATGGCCTCGCATCCGGCAACCTGACCAAATGTAAGTGCAAACACTCTTTAACTTTTCCTCTTTGCCTTGTCTTCAGCGTCTCTGGCTTTTGTTAATGGCCATTCACAGTTGGTTTATTTGCTCAGTTAAAGAATTAAATGTGTTTTATTAATAGTTCTAAAAGTTTTCCAACCATTAGTCGAAAGTGTATGCAGTTAACAGGGATCTCCTTGCTGTGTACGTTGCTTAGCTATTTAAACTGGTATGCCATTTTTTAATAAATTCATATCATTTGCATAATTTAAAGCGGTTTACCATTTGAACAGTAAATGAAAACTTATTTCAGACTTTTAAAGACAAACAGCACACAAATAGCTCTCCTTATTTATGACAGAACACACAAATGATTCAATGCTAAGATACTTAGCAGCTGAGCTAAGCTACTTTCTGCTACTGAATTAAATATACACTACTGTTCAAAAGTTTGTGTTTTAAGAAGTCTATTACGCTCACCAAGGGTGCAATTTTTTGATCCAAAATACAGTAAAAGTAATATTGTGAATTATTCAGTTATTCAGTACATTTTAAAGGTCCACTGAAGTGCTTTGAAACATGCAGCGTTATTCTATGTGTTTACAAAATTTCAACTGAAACAGGAATAGGGGGCAGGACATATCAAGCAGTCCCGCCTCCTTTTTTAAATAGCCAATAGCATTTCGTTTATATCACAGCTTGGGCCAGAGCCGTTGAGCTCAGTAAAGCTGCGTTTGACAGCGTATGACATTCACAATCTCATCCATATCGCTGTAAATATAACATTCTGTGTAGAATTCAAACAGGTCCGACACATTTTGTGGTCTGCGCAAATTCACGCATATGATCTACTCTGTGCTACAGGTCTTCGGACCAGAGCAGACTGTGTGTGCACTGTGGCGGTTCGTGTGAAACAGCTCGAAACCAGGCTTCTTTTGCCTCAATGGAAAGCATATTAATACTGCCTGAATCGTTCCCTATCCCCTATATAGTGCATTACGTGCCATTTACCCCACAGAAAATACTAATTCAATGAACAAAAGACCCAATTTCAGTCGCAGCTATAGCATCTATTTATGGTGTAGGGGACGGCGGGATCCTTTGGATTCTAGAGAGCATTTAATTGGACAGAAAGTTTGATAAGAAGCTGAAGTGCAAGGTGAAGTCATCAAAATCACTGATCCATACTGGTGGAAGTTAGAGACTGTAAGTTTTAAATGCGTATATCTTGACTTGTAAATGTGAATTTTGTCACTGTTCTGAAACAAACTAGCTTAGATAACCTTATTAACATAACAATTAAATTGTGATTTCATGGGGACTTCAAATGTACTAATTTTCATTCTGAGACTGCAATGAAAGACACATTCAGTCTCATCTTTGAATAATAAGAAGGCGAAAACGTGGTGTCTTCAAAGTCGACACTGTACTGCCTACCTTCTAGGGCGGCCTTCTGAAGATAGTGCCTTAAAATACGGTCTAGGTAGGCAGCTCAATATGTTTTGTAACAAAGCTAATCTCGTCCTCTTCACCCTTGATGCCAATATAATTATGTTCCCGAGCACTGTATATGTGCCACACTGCTGTGATCGAGTGAACATCTACAGTTTAGAGCAGGAAAAAGTGACAATGAAGGCCGTTTTTCCCTAATGACCTCTTTAACGGGCCAATAAAAATGGCTGGGAGGCTAAAGGCTTGATGAGGAGGAAGATGAAGGGGGCTTTGGGATGAAAGCAAAGCAGAAGACGAAAAGGAAAAGGTTTTTTTTTAAACAGAGACTGGATGATTCATTTCCTCACACCCACTTGCCGCCAATCAAACTGCCTTATGTGGAGGTTTCTGCTCAGGAGATTCATAGCGTTGCCTGTCCTTATCTCGCTTACTTATTCTTTGCTTCGCACACACACACACACACACACACACACACACACACACACACACACACACGCACAGTCGCACACTCTCTTACCGTCTTATTCTCTCCTTGTCCTTCCCTGAGGGACGAGTCCCTCATAAATTTTGACACCTCTGCCTAAGTCTGTAACCATTAAAAGCAAGAAAAAACACGAGCGCAGACGACTCCGCCGTGAAGAGAGTGAAAACGAGGGCGGCGGGAATGACAGGCGGCTACTGGACAGTTATCCTCCAGGTGTGCGACACGCCGCTGTTTAATTCGCTGGGGGTGTGACGTTGGCTACACTTCTCACGTACTTGGCAGCTGCCAACCGAAAACATGTCTATGGAACAAAGAGCAGCTGTCAGACTTGTTGCGTACACTTCCATCTCATAATTTCTGAAAAAAATGGGAACAGATGTGCAAACAGAATCAAGATTTGTATGGAAGATAATATTTTACTAATTAGTGGCGTTTTCTATAGTAATCACTATTATTATAGCTTTTGATTATTTGAACAAACCACTTACATGAAGAACATACACTACCAGTCAAAAGATTTTGAACAGTAATTCTCTTCTGCTCACCAACCCTGGATTTATTTGATCCAAAGTTTTGAAATATTTTTACTGTTTAAAATAACGTCTTTCTATTTGAATATATTTTAAAATGTCATTTATTAGAATGATTTCTGAAGGAATGGTAAAAATACTTCAAAACTTCGGATCAAATAAATGCAGGCTTGGTTAGCAGAAGAGACACCTTACTGTTCCAAAACTTTTGACTGGTAGTGTAACTTACCTCGCTTTATTTGCGCAACAATACATTAGTGATATGTTAGAGGAACTTTTAGTTGTTCTCCATGAGCAATTTGATCTTCAGAAAGGGTATGTACTTCTATGTTTCTGCTGACGTATTTATATGACATTGGACTCCTCTGAAAAAGCTGAGAGTAACATCACACACCTCCAAAGACAACAATCGTCTCACATAGTCAAAAACGACATGAAGCGGCCAAGATCAACACTGGAAAACCTCTCTGCAGATCGACAGGAGAGTCAGGGCGAACGCTGCGGGTCTAAATAATGTTTATCTAATCGAGTTAAAAAGCACAGCAATCAAAACATCTGATTCTGCACAGGCATCAATGCAAATTACTGGAAGTAGCCACAT
>NC_133384.1:26609996-26634996 GCF_049309525.1 Garra rufa | reverse complement strand
GTATAATTTTCACAATGCCTAACGCATCCCTCCTTGAGGTGATGGAAGACTCGTAGTCATGGGAGATCAGGTAACTATGGTGACTGCAGGAGAAAGCGAGAGTCAGCAAACACCCGAGTGATAATTCTCCATTAGTCTCACAGATTATTGAATCCACAGAGGCCTTAGCGAAAGCTCACGCAAGACTTGTTTTCCGGAACAGGTCTTCATAGCGTCTAAATGTAAATGGAGGAAATTGAAGCAGCATGATTTCATGCAGCAGTTCAGTGGAGCAGGAGCATCATACTCTGATATTCATTATATAGAGCGGGACAGGTTTGTTGTTGAACTTCATCATTTCCTTGTACAGTGACAAGACTGGAAACATGTCTAAATTAGATTCAAATCTCAGATGCTAAGGCTACAAACAGCAGTGGAGGTGGTGATGCTAAATTAAGTCTCTTCTGCTCACCAAGCCTGCATTTATTTGATTTAAAGTACAGCGGAAACTGTCAAATTCTGAAATATTTTTACTATTTAAAATAACTGCTTTCTATTAAAATATATTTTAAAATGTGATTTATTTTTGTGATCAAAGCTAAATTTTCAGCATCACTACTTGAGTCGTCAGTGTCACATGATCCTTCAGAAACCATTCCTATATGCTGATTTGCTGTTCAAGAAACATTTTTATTATTATTATCAATATTTAAAACAGCTGAGTACATTTTTTTTTCAGGATTCTTTGATGAATAGAAAGATCTAAAGATCAGCATTTATTAGTTTGTAACATTATACACTATACCATTTAAGCTTGAAATCAGTATAATTATAGAAATGACATCTAATTATAGAAAGATTTATAGAAATTAATTATTACTTAGCAAGGATGCTTTAAATTGATCAAAAGTGGTGATAAAGACATTTATAATGTCACAAAAGATTTCTATTTCAGATAGATGATAATAACAAATGTTAGCTGAATATGAATATTACAATGATTTCTGAAGGATCATGTGACTGGAGTAATGATGACGCTACAAATTCAGCTTTGACATTTTAAAATATATTCAAATAGAAATTTTAAATAGTAAAAATAATTCAAAATTGTATAGTTGTTGCTGTACTTTAGATCAGTGTTTCTCAACTCCAGTCCTCGGGACCCACTGCTCTGCACATTTTGTATGTTTCTGAGTCTGACACACTCAGTTCAGTTCATGAATCTTTCTACTAATGAGCTGATGATCAAAATCAGGTGCCTTAAATGAGGAAGACATACAAAATGTGCAGAGCAGTGGGTCCCGAGGACTGGAGTTGAGAAACACTGCTTTAGATCAAATAATGCAGACTTGGTGAGCAGAAGAGACTTCTTATATATATATATATATATATATTATTAGCCAATAAACCATATAATAGTCTTATACTGTACATCCACAATTGCAACTTTTAATCTCTAAATTCATGAAGATAATTGTTTTTCTCAATATCCTGAGGAAAAAAGGTCAGCATTGTGAGATATATTCTCACAATTTCGAGTTTACACCTTATAGTTCAGACTTTATATCTTGCAATTTTGTCTTTTTTTTGTCTAAATTCAGAGCTTAAATCTTGCAATTCAGTTTTTGTTCATGTTTCCACCACAGAATGAATAAATTCTTCTCAGAATAGCTAGCTTATATCTCACAACCTCTTAATTCTGTGAAGTTTTGTGAGAAATAAACTCTGAATTGCAAAGAAAAAGTTAGACTTGTGAGATTTTAAAAAACCTGTGAGAGCAAAAAATTGCAATTACTGTTTTCTTTTTCATTCCATGACTGAAACAAGCTTACATGTATGAAATGTTGCAAAAAGAAACAATTTTCCTTCATAATGTATCAGACCAGAAACATGCTTTCAGAAAATTAAATAAGGTCAATTTAGATTTACTTTACTTAAAGGGATAGTTTACGCAAAATTCAAATTAACACCATGATTTATCACCCTCAAGCCATCGTCGGTGTTTATGATTTCCTTCTTTCACATGAATAGATTCAGAGTTATATTAAAAAAAGTCCTGGCTCTTCCCAGCTTTAGAATGGCAGTGAATACTGTAGGTGTTGAGATTTTGAAGTCCAATAAAGTCCATCCATCCATCATAAAAAGTACTCCACATGGCTCTGAAGGGCTAATACAGGCTTTCTGAAGCAACTCAATGCGTTTGTTAATATTTAAAACTTTATAAACCATAATCTTAAGCTTCTGCTAACTGTTGTGCGTGCGATAGTTAGTGGAAGCTAGAGATTACGGTTTATAAAGTTTTAAATATGGATATTGCATCGATTCACTTCAAATAGCCTTTATTAACCCACAGAGCCATGTGGAGTGCTTTTTATGCTGGATTGATGCACTTTAGTGGACTTCAAAATCTCAACAGCCATTCACTGCCATTATAAAGCTTGGAAAAGTCAGGACACCTACAGTAGGATGCCTTGAGGGTGAGTAAATCATGGGGTATTTTTCATTTTTGGGTGAACTATCCCTTTAAATGTCCCATACATATGGAACGATGACCTGAAGAGAATTGCTAATTACTGAGAGTGAGAGTGAGAGTGAGTGAGAGTTGGAAACCCTTTCGTCCACTCGACTAATAAAGACACAGTGCTTCATTTATCCCGCTGCCGGACAGCCTGATGCTCTGTTGAGTGATTTGCTGGCTTTGGAACGGAGGCAGATGAAATAACAATCAGTCCCAGAGTGCACTGTTGGAGCTCTAAACACAGATGTGGTAGGGAAAAAAAAAGGCCAATAGACTTACCACGTCCCACATGCCAGACTCTTTCATATGCACTCCTAGAGGTACAGTATGTGAAAAATTAAAAATGAAATAACAGATCAGTGGGAGTAAGTGGGTCCAATTCAATTACCCAACACCCCAAAATCCCCCTTTTCAAAGCCCCTCATATTTAGGCACTACAAAAGCTGGAGATTTGCATATTACACATAAGATACTTTAAAAAGAAGTGGTTTGGATGGAGCCGCTAGCCGTTTGGGGTCAATAAAGTGGTCTGGCTCTGTGTAAAGCCCTTTTAAATCTGGGTCCACCACTGGGTCACTCCACTACAGGATAAATCCCAGCCTAAAGCTCTTACTCTACATACTGTACCATTCAGCTCAGTATCAGAGCTTAGCACTCAGCTCAGGGTCAAAGAGAAGTACTTAGTTTAGAATCAGACTCTAATAATCAACTCAAAGTAAGGCTGGGGTATTCAAATAAGAGGTAGTCCGCAGCAATCAATCCACAAGCAGGACGGAATTCTGAAGTCAGACTGTAATAATCTACTCAGACTCTAATAAGACTAGGCTGTAATCATTAGATCAAACTCATATGTAACCATTGACCACAAAACCAGTCTTAAGTAGCATGGGTTTATTTGTAGGAATAGCCAAAAAATACACTGTATGGGTCAAAATGAGAGATTCAAAATGAGAATATTAAGTAAAGATCATGTGAAGATATTTTGTACATTTGCTACTGTAAATATAACAAAACTTAAAGTGGACAACTTTAAAGGTGATTTTTTCAATATTTTGATTCCCGATTTTTAAATAAGTTGTATCTCGACCAAATATTGTAGTATACTAACAAACCATACATCAATGGAAAGCTTATTTATTTGTATTATCTATGTATAATTTCATCTGGTTTTGTGGTACACGGTCACAAAATGGCATAAATCAATTCAGAGTCAGATTAAGGATGCACTATACAAGATAGACAGTAGATATTAAAATTTATATGCAATAAATTGTGATGCATTAATTTAATAAAGAGTGACAGTAAAGACATTTATAATGTCACAAAAGAGTTGCATTTCAAATAAACCTTGCTCCTTTTACTTTATATTCATCGAATAATCCTGAAAAACATGCATAATGGTTTCATATTTAAGTGCATATCTTATTTCATATTTATATTCATATTTTTAAGGAATCACATAATATTTCTTCCATGTCCTAATTTTAATATTAAATCCTATTTGTTTGCCAAATAAAGTTTAACTTTCATTAATTAAAAGATGAATAACTTTTTAAGCCTTCACTTAACTAGATAACTAGAACATTTTAAATACACAACACTCAGAAATTCTCAGAGTTTCTGAGAAAAAACTCATGAGGCTATTGTAAAAATACATTTTAATAAATTAAGTTGTTTTATGCATTCAAATGAATAGACATGCTAAAACACAGAATTTGGTAACAATAAAGCAGAAGATGAAAACAAATATTAACATTTCATAGGGCCCTAAACATGTCATGTTTGTTCAACTTTTAATGAACTGATGTTAAATTGTATAAGTTTTGTGATTTTAATTAATTAGACATGCTTTTTTATTAGTAAAATGTAATTTAACCATTTAATGGAGTCCAGAAACCTATAATGGAATCTGGAATCCAGAAAAAATAAGAGGAAAAAAAGGGAAAAAAGCTGATTTTGGAAAAAAATAAAACTGATTTCACAGGGCCAGGAGTCATCAATATGAAATGATTCCTGAAGGAATTTTAAGGAATTTAAAATGTATATATAGTAATAAATAAAAATATAATATAATATATTAATATAAATTATATTAATATTAAATTACAGTAATTTATTTTACATTTAACTGTACTTTTGATCAAATAAATGGTGAGCTTTAAAGAATTTTCAACAACATTAAAACAAAACTTAATATCAAACTTTTAAATGGTAGTGAATATCCACAATTTACATATTTTAAAACATAGATTTAAAAATCTACCCTTTATATATTAAATTAAATGTTTGTTTAAACACATCAAATAAACAGCTATTTTAAATTTTGTATTTAGGCATCACAACATCAACTAAAATTTTATAATTAGTGCTGTCAAATCGATTAATTGTGATTAATCGCAATCAAAATAAAACAAAATGTTTATGTAATATATGTGTGTGTACTGTGTATAATTATATGTATTTATAAATACACATAAATGTATATATTTAATATTTACACACAAATGAATATGCACGTTACACACACTCAACAAACGTATTTGGACGCAATTAATCGTGATTAATCGATTTGACAGTACTACTACCTTTTAAAAGTTTTACATAATTTAGTACTTTTTTATCCACTTTTTTACTTCCCATAAGAGTGGGAGTATACATTTGTAAATTTTATGGGTCTGGTTTCTGGTCTCATCCACATCCAGCTAATTTTCTCTGTACAAAACAGCTTGTTTTGCTGCTTGATGTTGCAAATTGGTGTATCTTACCATATTATTGTAATGTTTTATCTTAATTATGAACACACTGGTTTGTATTGCAAACAGTTTTACCTGTAACTGCACGTTGTTATTCTTCTCATTATTTCCCTATAGCAGCTAATGAACCGGAACCCATAGGCTTACTTCCATGTTAAAGAAAAAAAATGGATGAAAATCTCTGATGTTGGCAGATAACAATATCACACCTACATATCTTGCATCCACAAATCTGTAATAATCAAATCTGACACATTCATAAATCTGTAACAATCTAAGGATCATCAGATCATCATGATCAGCTCAGGTTTGCATCTCTCATCAGAAAGAAGCAGTGCTGAAATGTTGCCACCTGTTTTTTAGCATCTGTCTGTAACAGCGTAGGAAGCAAGGAGCGACTGCCATCTCAATGTGCTCGACCTTGCACAAGAACCTTCTCTCATCAAATAGACAGGACATGATCCCACCTAGCCGATCTGCGTATTTTATGCTTGGCCCCTGGGCTCAACAAGCCTGTCGATGAGAACGCGAGACCCCCCGGGACCCGAACACATACACCAAACAGAAACGTGCTGGAGTGTCACTCTAACCGTCAGCGGCTGTCAGTCTTCCTTGGTTTTGCGTGTACTTTTGATTGATTGTGAATGAGCGAATTTAATAAACAACTAGTGAGAATGAATATTAGCATTTAAATACATGACATATGGAAAAAACACGCCACATTGATTTTATTTAGTCAGTTTTGACTTGGCATGCAGTGTTGTAATGGTCCTTTCAACACTGTTGTGCAAAGGTAAGTGTGTATCTGCAATCTCCAGAACCGGTTCTAAGGAAAAACCTCTTCCTCTCTGTAAACATTCTGGCTTTTTCCCGGGAAACGAGGGTCACGCCTGACTCTCATTTGCATTTAGATTAGCTGGTTAAAATGACAGACTCCCCACGGTTGGGCCTTTCCAAAATCACTTTTACTCTGAGGAGAATCCTGACCAACCATGTCAATGGCTGCCACATCGATAAGATGACAGGAATAACTCTGAAGTAAATCGATCCAAATCCTGTTCTGTGTGGTGAATTACACAGGCAGCTGTGGCCACAGAACAGATGAAAGTTCAGAGAAACTATAAACCCCTGCTTCGATATCACGTTTAACAATATCGGCATTCAAATGACTTGAAAAGTCCTCATCAGTTGAGCCGAATGAGGTCTCGCCATTTGATCTCGAACTGCAACACGAAAACTGATTTAGAGATGAAGTGTGTAACTTCTGTGTCAACGGTGGAATGGCAAAAAATAAACACTGCTTTCCAAAAAGTCCTTTCTGTTTGTCAGTTGTAACTGAATGCACCTGGTCTGGTCTTTTCTACACTGTAAAACCCGACAAGTTACGGTAACTCAAACCGTTTTAGGAAACTGATTGCCTTAAACCATTTAAGTTTGGTAAAACCCGAAAATATGAGTACTATAAACTCATATACATTGAGTTTAATTAACTTATTCTTTTTAACATTAGCTTAGGCAATTATTTGAGTTAACTCAACTTTAAAAATGTAAGTTTATTCCACTCAGTCAGTTTGAATTCAGGTAACCAATCCCACTAAGTCTTATCAACTTTTTGCTACTTGAATGGTTTGAGGAAACCGATTGCCTTAGATGGTTTAAGTTCATCAAACTCAAAGCAATAAAGTTACATAAGACGTACCAAAAACACTGGTAATAATGACAGAACAGGTGGGTTTTCTTAAGTATTTATTGAAATACAACAAATGTTTTAAAGCATAAATAAAAATAATTGATCTGTTTAGTTAAAAAAAATAACATTTACGCTATCTTATCAGACTTTTCACCAAATAAGCAAAGACAGCAAAAACAAGGAAATGTTTAACAAAATTTTTAAAATACTAATTATAATTGATGATATTAAAAATAATAACAATAAATGATATGAAACACAGTGGATCAATTTTAAAATAAAATATATAAAAAAAAGTTTTCCTTGAATTTTGTATAGAAAGTACTGTTAATCTTAAGTATGTATACTATAAGGGTATACATTAGTGCAAAAAAAAAAAAAAAAACCCGTACACTGAGCCAAGACTTGGCAGACATCATCTTCAGATACTATCAAAACATCCAAGTCAAAATTATTTATACAATGCTTTTTACAATACAAGTTGTGTCAAAGCAACTTTACATTACTGCAGTGACCATTTGATCTGGATACAGACTAGACCTGGTGGCTACAGCAACCTCAGAATAAGAAAGAAACTGACTAATATTAACATAGATGCAAAAGATCCATGTTGCCACAAAGTCAGATTGGAGAGGACTCATCTGGTTCTCGTGGTCTTGCGTCGATGGCCGTCTAGGTGATGAGGTCTTCAATGATGATCTGTCTCTGGGGCTCATCTAGTTGACGTGGTCTCTGCTGACATTCCATTGGGTTTAAGAATAATGTTCCCTCTTCCTCCTAAACAGTGATGGTGACAGCTGCCATCTGCACCTGATCAGGCTCCCGTTTTCTAAATGCAGTAAAAGTTTTGTTAGTGTACGTCACCAAATATCATCATATCTAAACAAATCAGACATATTTACATTTTCATAAATTACAATAAAGGTGTGAAGGATCGGGAAAGTGTTTATTCAATAAGGTATGTACACAATTTAAAACAAAAAACCTGTAGTACTTTAATTTTCACATCACAACTTCCAGAGTTGTTTATCAGCAGGATTTTCAGATGTGAATATCAGCTAAATGTTTTAGAGATTTAATTTAATTTACATAAATTCATTTTACTAATTTACTATTTAATTTGACAATCTAAGGTTCTTTATTACAGAACAGAGAGAAAAAGTGATAGTTCACCCAAAAATGAGAATTACTTACTCTAATGTTGTTCCAAGCCCGTATTCCAATTTAAACCCTGTGGCTCGTGACGATACATTGAGGTTTGAGACACAAAACTATCGGTCTGTACAAAAAACTGAACAGTATTTATATTATTATTTACCTTTGATCGATCGCAACGTTCTACTGTCCTCACAACAGCTGGCGCGTGATGCGTCTACGTGATCTGCCATAGTAGATGCACGCACAGAAGCGGTCTGTCATGTGTACACATCACTCATTGTTTACGTAGTGCATAGTGGCTACTCAAAATGATAATTACTTGTGCTTATCCTGATTCTGGCAATTGATTAAAAACTAAAAGATTACGTTTTCTTGTGCAAACCCATCTGGGAGTGTTGACTTTTCATCGACTACAATCGCCAGAGCACGCTGACGCACCATGCACCGGTTGTTGTGAACACGCTCCATACAGCGGAGAGTTCCGGTGGATCAGAGGTAAATAATGATATAAATACTATTAAGTTTCTTGCACAAGACAGACTGTTTTGTGTCTCAAGATCTCAATTTATCACCACGGGCCGCAGGGTTTAATTGGGTTTTGTCTGTGTATGTTTTTTTTCCCTCAAAGATTTGGTAACTATTGACTGCCATTATATGACTGATAGAATGCAATGGTTTGAGTTAAACATTTTTGTTTGAACTATCCCTTTAAGGTATTTTTAATGATATCTGAGAACTTTCTGAGCCTCCATAGACAGCTACGCAACTGGAATGTTCCTATACCTATAAAATTTCTTTTTTTCATCTGTATTAATTAAGTATATAACTATAACTACAATCACAACTTAAAAGACTTCACTGGTATTCTTCTGAAGCAACACAAAATAAAAAAGACTGACAGAATGACAGCCAACCTGAAATTTAAGATGTCATTCACTCTGCCAATTCAGACTGAATCAAAATGGTAGCACACTACAAACATTACTGGTCCTTAGATGTCATGATGTTATTCTTGTGGGATGCTAGTTGAGGTTTGCCATTTTTCATCTGTGCTGTGTATTCACCATTGATCATTGTTTAGGTCTAAATTTCAAATCTAATATTCACATAAAATTACAGTATTGCTTCAGAAGAGCAGAGATTGAATTTGTGTTGCTGGTAATAGACCTTTTTCACAGAAACCAGAAATACGCAATCGCAGGGTATGCAGACTTCCTGTGTAATGTCAACACAGCAGAAAGCCGGGTAATTTAAAATTAAAATGGAGAGAGTCTACACAACTTCCCTCGCTGGTTTGTCAAAGATAACTTTTGCAGACCCCATAAGAGTCGTGTAGGAAAACTCTGTCACAAAGAGGAACAAATTGGATAAAGGATATACGTTTTTCCACTAAGAGTTTATCCGCGTTTATACACGCTTAACGTACGTAAAAAATGACCAGAAAACCCCAAATTTCTGTCATACCTTACTTGGAACAAACACTAACTACTATCAAAAGAACGAGCCCTTATTCCACAGATAAAGTGCATAATATGACGTTAAGCGTTTTCTCCCCCATAGAAGCCCATTATAAGGAAACAGCTTGGTTTATTAACTTACCTTAACAGCGACCAGGGAAAACCAAACTTCTGTTAAATTTCACTTAAAATAAACACTTGCTGCTCTCAAAAGAACGAGCTCTCATTCAGCATATAAAGTGATCGCGCCCCATAGAAGTCTATTATACAAAAAAAAAAAAAGCTTAACGTGGCTTAAAATTTTACTTATAATAAACACTTTCTGCTGTCAAAATAATTAGCTCTTATTGAGCATATAAAGTGAATAATATAGAGTGAATAATATCACGCTTTTCTCCCTATAGAACTCCATTAAGGAAAAAGCTTAACATTGTTTGTTATAATGGACTTCTATGGGGCGCACACTTTATATGCTGAATAAGAGCTCGTTCTTTTGACAGCAGCAAGTATTTATTATAAGTCAAATTTAACATACGTTTGGTTTTCCCTGGTCGCTGTTGAGGTACGTAATCCACGTTAAGCTGTTTCCTTATAATGGGCTTCTATGGGGGAGAAAACGCTTAACGTGATATTATTCACTTTATATGTGGAATAAGGGCTTGTTCTTTTGATAGTAGTTAATGTTTGTTCCACGTAAGGTCTGACAGAAACTTGCGGTTTCCTGGTCGTTTTTTACATACATTAAGCCACGTTAAGCGTTTTTCACGTTGTTTAACTGGTTACCGGCATACCGGGGCGGAAATGGGTTTACACAGCAATTACGTATTTCCGGCGCAAAATACGGAAGTTGTGAGAAAGGTCCATTCTGGACACAATTGCAATTGCATTAATTGCAATTCATCAAAAAATAAAAACTGAAGAACTTTACTTTTTATAACGTGACAAATTACATCTTGTAATTTCATAATAAACACTAAAGCCCATCAATTTGTATATATCCTAAAGCCCATCATATAAATATAATGTGAATTCTACTTACTTCATTTTAGGCTTTTACTGCAGCAGCTTGTTGCCAATGACATCACACCACCCCTAGCTGGCTTAGCTCTGAAAAGATTGATGTAAAAAACATGACAATTTGTTAGTATGATTTTTAAATAAGACAACATGAGGAGCAAATAACAGTCTAAAATGTTAACTAACTTAATTTTAACAAAACAGAGTATAAACGCTCCTCACCGGGCTTGGGCGAGTATAGTAACGTTAAACGTCAGCGTCACATGGATATTCTAGATGAAACTGACAAAGCAAATAATAAATAACGATTAACAAAAAGTTTAAACATTTTTGAAAATAGGGAATGTGTGTTTGCTTTACCTTGCTTCAGAGCTGTGGCGCGAGTGACGGTTAAAGATGTGGAAGATAGTTCGTCTGTCAGCCGCCTCTCCAGTTTAAAAATAAAAATTGCTGGACTCGTTTGTGTCCGACTGTGAGAAACCACAAAACATATTTATTAATTTATCACTGACAACCCGTTGTGTATAACACTGCATATTTAACACCTCCTGTTGATAACTTTGATGTAATGACGCCATAGCTGCTTGATCTTTGCTAGACAACGTTATACACAATAAAGTTGACAATAAAGTCGTTCGAAAGTGCTTAAAACAGCAATAAAGAAGTTTGAAAAGCTTAACTTACCTGATATTTTCCAGGACTACGTCGCAATCCATCCTACTGTGATCCCGTGACGTGAGTGAGAGGATGAGCATGAGCAGACGTGATTGACTGAAAAAATGCGCGCGGTTTTTGAAAAAACCCGGAAAATATTTTGCCTCCAGTAAAAGTAATTATTTTAAAATTATAAATCTAAATCTAAATGAAATAGATGTATGTATTTATTATATTATCGTTATTATTATAGTTTATTATTATGGTTGTTTAATTATTATTAAAAGTAATATTACCATTTAGTTAGGCTATTTATCTAGTATTGAAAGATCTAATCTAATCTAGAACCCTATATTATACAAACGTGACTTCTCGAAAAACTATATTAGAAATCATGGATTAAGCTTATATTTATTTTAAATATTTTGTGATCGATCATAGACATAGAGTGTATGGCAATAATAGATTGAATTAATTTCTAGTAACTTATTTAAAATGAGTTCTGCTTAACCTAATTCGCGTTTGAGTTTACATCACTAATATGTATTGAGTTTAAATAACTTTTAGAAATTTTTGAGTTAAATTAACTCATTTCATTTAACGAATTCCACTGTTAGGTTTTACAGTGTATGTAACTACAGTACAATAAATGGGACTGGAGTGATGCTTCCAAAAATTGAACAAATGCATTATTAAAGGGCAACTAACACGTTCAAGGCCCAGAAAGGTAGTAAGGACATCATTAAAATAGTCAATGTAACATCATAGATTCAACCTTAATGTTGTGAAGCTCTGAAAATACTTTTTGTCATGCCTCTGCCGCACATTCACGAGGTTGTACTGTTGCTGTCTATGCAGCTTTAGAAAGCTCTCAGATTTCATCGAAAATATCTTAATTTGTGCTCTGAAGATGAACATAGGTCTAACGAGTTTGGAACGACATGATGGAATTTTCATTTTTGGGGTGAACTATCCCTTTGAAAGTATCATGAAAGTGGTATGTATGACGTATGTGCTATATCTATGTCTTCTGAAGTCATATTTGTGTGAGAAACAGTTTGAAATATAAGTCATTATTCACTAACAATCTGTCAGTGTTGTTCATTGTAGGTCGTGAGAGAACTAGTAAACGAGTCATTTTTCTGAGTCATATATTGTCAGTGAATCAGTTGATTGAGTTCAGTTCACAAACACTGTCTAAATGATTCATTCACAATTCATACTGATTTGGTTCTGATTCAACTGCATGACTCAATTGGTTGGAGTGATTCTCAAGTGGTGAAAACTATCAATGGATAACAACTTCAATTATTTAGAAAGAGAACCAGGAAGATTTAAGAACAGAGAGTCTTGGATGAATTATTCAGACAAGATTTTGTGAACTGATTTATTGAAAAAAATCCCATTCAAAAGAACTATTCTTTCACAAATCATACATTGCTATATCTCTAATGAAATCGCAAGCAAATTTTCAATGAATAATGACTTACATTTCTCAATTTGATCTGTTTCTCACACAAAGCTATGTGTACTATATATACACATACTGTATATATAGGACTAATAAGCCAATAAATGTCTGTCTGCCCAAAAGGACAATAAGCCAATAAATAATTTAGTCTAACAGCAAAGTAAAATCAATCTTTTTAAATACATGGTGATACAAGGTACGAAAACATTATAATTTACTCTTTATTTTAATTGCTTGGACAAAATCCAGCTACCAGATTCTTTAAAATACTTCTGAATACTAAATCATATAGGTTTGGAACAACTTGAGGATAACAACAACATAAATGAATAAATAATAACAGAACTGGATAGGAGAAAGCATTACACCTAAAAGAATTACACAGATTAAGTTGCTGGCTATAAAGTTTTTTTTTTTTTTTTTAAGTTTTCATAGTAGCATATAGTGGAGACACTGAATAATTACTAGTTGCGAATAATTGCAAGTGTGAGTTGTGAATAATCGCAATTCTTCTCAGAATTGTGATATAAATTCACAACTGCGAGGTACAAACTCAGAATTTTCGAGAAATATAAACTTTTTCTCAGAATTGTGAGTTACAGTTGCGAATAATTGCAAGTGTGAGTTGTGAATAATCGCAATTCTTCTCTGAATTGTGATATACATGCACAACTACAAGTTATAAACTCAGAATTTTGAGAAATAAGTCATAATTCTGAGACATAATGTCATATTGCGACATATAAACTCACAGTTCTGACTTTTTTTCTCAGAATTGCGCGATATAAACTTGCAGTTGCGAAAAAACTCAACTGCAAGATTTAAAGAGAAATAAAGTCAAAATTGTAAGATATAAACTCACAATTGTGACTTTTTTTTAGAACTGAGTTAATATCTTGCAATTCTGACTTTCTAAGTTAAGTCAGAATTGTGAGCTATAAACTAAGAATTCTGAGAACATCAGTTTTTTTTCATTTCAGAAATGGACTTTGTAACTCACAATTGCGATTTTATATCTCGTAATTCTGAGGAAAAAAATACGAATTTTGAGATACAAACTCACATTTGTTTCTTGCAATTGTAAGTTTATATCATGCAATTCTGAGAAAAAAGATAAAAATAGTGAGTTTCTCACAATTCTGACTTAAATCTCACAATTCTGAGAAAAAAAATTTAACTCACAATTGCGAGAAAAAAGTCAGAATTGTGAGATAGAAACTTGCAAATTTTAGAACGTGTCAGTCTTTTTTTCCCTCAGAAATGGACAGAATTTCAAAATTGCATTGCATTTGCGAGTTACCTCATAATTCTGACTTAATTTTTTTTCAAAATTACGAGTTCTGAGCAATTCTGAGAAAAAAAAAAGTAAAAATCATGAGTTTCTCACAAATCTGACCTTATAACTCGTATCTGCGAGTTTAAATCTTACAATTGTGAAAAAAAAGTCAGAATTGTGAGATATAAACTTGCAATTCTGAGAACATATCAGTCTTTTTCCCCCTCAGAAATGGACTTTATAACTTACAATTCATCTATCTGGTAATTCTAAGAAAAAAAGTCAGAATTTCAAGATTTATGATTTAATGCATTTGCATTATTTTTTGCAATTGCGAGTTTATATCATGCAATTCTAAGGGGAAAAAAGTCAAAATTGTGAGTTTCTCACAATTTTGACCTTATAATTCGCAATTGCGAGTTTAAATCTCACAATTCTGAGAAAAAAGTCGCAAATACCTTTTTTTGTTTTTTATTCAGTGGCGGAAACGGCTTCCACAGGAGACAGACTGTCTAGCAGTATGTGTTCATGTGCTTTTGCGCTGGAACCCACAGTCAACAGCTTGCATGGATCTATCACAGTACAGAGGTAATCACACTGAGTGCATTCACAAATCACATCATGCCATTATTTGAGGTCTTAGTCTAGAATTCCATCTCTGTGTCTTTTTTTGCAAATGCTCCGTTGTAAATCAGCAGACCTACAAACAGAAGCTTTTAAGGAGGCAGCCCTATTCTGGACATATCGCCGCGACACATAATCAATTAGTAAAGAACTGCGAACACTTTGGGGATTCCATCCCTCCCACTCACCCCTCTCCCCGTCGCGGGTCAGTGAGTGGTCCGTTGGCACCGAGAACCCATGTGCTTTTAGCCGGGCCTTTATAAACCCGACTCCCTGAATGCCATAGTACGCTGGATTCTATTCAATCAAATGAAAACGCATTACCGAGAAGATTAATTCACTCCAGCCTTTGCGTTCGTCAAACTCACGGGAACAACTTTAAGAGCTCAATCTTCTATTCAGTCGAGGGAAATAAATAAATAAATGTTAGACTTAAGCAGTCTGTTTCCAGAACTATGCTTGACAGGGGCAACAATTGTAGTCACCATTAGGAGTCTAATAAAACCATTAATGTCAATTTTGCTCTGTTATAGATCAGCTGAGCAGGCGGTGGATTCAGACGGGAGTTAAAGATCACAGGACAAGACAAAACAAGACCACAACTGGTTATCGGCAGGTCTGTCATGATGTATTAGGAGTGGAAACCTTCTTTCAAAGCTCATTATAATGTGAAAATGATCGCAAAAGATGGTATTCAGCTTGAGAGCTCATTGTTGCTTCTCAGTAAGATATGAAATGAACTTTCACACATTTAATTAAAAATAAAGATCAAGCTCAATCAACAAGAAATTGGATTCTGAATAACCCTTAAAGCGATAGGTCAGGCAAAAATGAAAAGCCTGTAATAATTCACTCGTCTTCAAAACCTTCTGTGAAACACAAAAAAAGAATTCTATGAAAGCCCATTTCCGCCACTGAATACATTTTTTTAAAGGTATTGTGACCTTTTCTCTCAGAATTGTAAGATATAAACCTGCAATTGTGAGTTATAAAGTCAGTTGCAATTCTGAGAAATTAAGTTAGAAGTTAGAATTGTTTTTTTTAGAGAATTGCGTGATATAAACTTGCAATTCTGACATTTATATATCACTATTCTCATTTAACTCATTTAATATATATATATATATATATCGCAAGTTTAAATCTCACAATACTAAATTTGTTCTCAGAATTTAGTTTAAATCTCACAATTTTTATTTTTTTATTACAAATTCAAGTTTAAACCTCATTATTCTGTTTTCTCACAATTTTAAGCTTAAATCTTGCAATAAAAATTTTCCTCAAAAATTTGCGTTTAAATCTCACAAGTCTGAGTTTTTTAATCACAATTTCAAGTTTAAATCTCGCAATTCAAAATTTTTTCTCACAATTTTGAGTTTAAATCACAATTGATATTTTTTCTCGCAATTACAAGTTTAAATCTCACAATTTTGAGTTTAAATCTCGCAATTCAAAATTGTGTCTCATAATATTGAGTTTAAATCTCACAATTTTGAGTTTTTTAATCATAGTTTCAAGTTTAAATCTCGCAATTAAAAATTTTTTCTCAGAATTTTGCGTTTAAATCACAATTAAAAAAATTTCTTAGAATTTTGAGTTTAAATCTCACAATTCTGAGTTTTTTTAATCACAATTTCAAGTTCAAATCTCACAATTCAAATTTTTTTCTCAGAATTTTTTTTGAGTTTAAATCCCAATTTACATTTTTCTCACAATTTTGAGTTTAAATCTCACAATTTCGAGATTAAATCTCACAATTTTGAGTTTAAATCTCACAATTCACAATTTTTTCTCAGAATTTTTAGTTCAAATCTCTTAATTCAACATTTTTTTTCAGAATTTCGAGTTTAAATATCTTAATTCAAAAATGTTTCTCAGAATTTTGAGTTTAAATCACAATTTACATTTTTTCTCACAATTTCAAGTTTAAATCTGACAATTCTGAGTTTCTTACAATTTTGAGTTTAAATCTCACAATTCTGAGTTTTTTTAATCACAATTTCAAGTTCAAATCTCGCAATTCAAATTTTTTTCTCAGAACTGCGTGATATAAACTTGCAATTGCGAGTTATAGTCAGAATTGTGTGATATAAACTTGCAATTATGATGTTTATATCACAATTATCAATTAACTGAGAATTTTGTGTTATAAAAGTTACAATTGCAAGACATAAACTTTATATAGTATATATAAAGTTGCTTTTTCTTGCAATTTTGAGTTTAAATCTCGCAATTCTGAGTTTTTTTTTTTCACAATTTCAAGTTTACATCTCACAATTTATTTATTTTTCTCAGAATTTTGAATTTAAATCTCGCACGTCTGAGTTTTTTTTTTTTAAAGATAAAAAATCTTTTATGCTGGGATGTAAGATAAAAAAAGGTAAGAATAAAAAGTTGCTTTTTTATTCTGTGGCAAAAACAAAAAAACTGAATTCCAATGTTTATATATTGCTAATGTATTTGAGCCAGAATCGCAAGATATAAACACATTTGTGATGTGATATATAATATCAGAAGTTACATCACCACAATGATTCAATTGCAAGAAAAATGTCTGAATTGTGAGAAAAAAAAATCCATAATTGTGAGAAAAAAAAGTAATCCCTTTTAAGTAATTACCAAAGTGGTTTTGGGCTCCACTGATAAAAAAAAAAAAAAAAAGTATAAACTATCACATCAATAAAATGTTTGTAGTGAACCATCCCTCTAAGCCAAAGTTAATTTTTGTCATAACATGCAGACCTAAACAGGCAGGACAAAAGAGAAGTTAGCTTTTGTTTTCGACAAGGATGTAACTTTAAAAAGATGTTCTAGTGATGTAACCTCAGAGACAGCAGGTGAATGTGTTGTTTTGTTTAATGAATTACAGTTATAACAATAAAATGGTTATTTACACTCGGCAGACAGAGCCATAATAGAGTCTGGCATGTTAGACCCCCCTCCTCACCAAATCAGTGAGTTCAAACCCCCATTTGGATAAAAGTCAACATTCATTTTATTCCCGCCAACGCTCTTTGTCACCAAACAAATGACTCCAGGAGTACAACAGAGCTCTAATGGGTGAGAGGGAACATCAGGCGAGGATATTTCTGTCAGTGTGAAGGGTCTGCGAGGTGAGAGCTAATCAAAGACAGAAAAATAATAATTTGACAAGGCGGACCATTATGAGAGCCAGGGATGAGGAAAAGGTCAGGTATTCGCTCACGGCAGGAGGGCCGTGGAGGAGGGGAATCACGGTGATAAGTGGACTCAATTGGCCCATTTTTCAACTATTGGCACTTTGGCCCTCTGGACTTTTAGAAATTAAACCCTAAAACACATTAACATCATTTACTCTGGCTAAAAAACTATGCCAGTAAATATACATGCAGGAGAATTCAGTCTTTTTCTGAACCAACAAATGTCATTTCCACCACATCTCAAATTACAGTACATATTGTGTTTAACCAGAAAAGTGCATAATTAAACATTTACAGAATAAAATGGCAGACTAAAGGTCTTAGTGTAATTTCAGGGAAAACTGGTGGGGAAAAAGGTCCATTGTTTACTGTCAAAACTGAAATCTGCGTGGGGAAATATTTCACACTAACTTGAAATTCCTGATTGTGTGGATTCCTATTGAAATTGGAAACTGGACATTGCCCACAACAATTCACTGAATTGTTAAAGTGACCACACTTTTTTGTATAGCTTTTCATATTCAGTACTCCACTAGTCACCATACTGAATGAATCAGCATTTTTAAACAAATCTTTTGAATGAATGATTCAATGACTCAACCAAAAATACTTCACTTGTTTCCTTACTGAAGGAATCAGCATTTTTGAATGAATGATTTAATGAATCACTCATAAATACATCATTTGTTCCATTACTGAATGAATCAGCATTTTTCAACAAATCTCTTGAATGAATGAATGATTCAATGACTCACTCATAAATACTTAACTAGTTTCCTTACTGAAGGAATTAGCATTTTTAATGAATGATTTTATGACTCACTCATAAATACTTAATTTGCTTCATTACTGAATGAAATTAGTGTTTTTAACAAATCTCTTGAATGAATGATTCAATGACTCACTCATAAATACTTCACTTGTTCCATTACTGAATGTAACAAACATTTTTGAACAAATGTCTTCAATGAATGATTCAATGACTCAGTCATAAATCACTTGTTTCATTACTGAATGAAACAGCATATTTGAACAAATCTCTTTAATGAAAGATTTAATGTCTCATTCAGAAATGCTTCACTTTTTTCAAGACTGAATAAATCAGCGTTTTTGAAATTTCTTAATTGAATGATTCAATGACTCACTCAAACAATTCTGTTGCTCTATTACTGAATGGATTAGTGATTTTAAACAAATCTCTTGGATGAATAAATCAATTACTCACTCATAAATACTTTACTTGTTTCATTACTGAATGAATTAGCATTTTTCAATAAATATCTTGAATGAATGATTCAATGACTCACTCATAAACACTTCACCTGTTTGATTATTGAATGAATCAGGATTTTTCAAAAAATCTCATGATTTGATGATTCAATGACATATTCATAAATGCTTCACTTGTTCCATTACTGAATAAATCAACGTTTGGGAACAAATCTCCTAAATAAATGATCCACTGACAAATACATTTTTAACATTCACTTCTCACCACCTAGTGGTGAAACAACATAATTAACATTGTAATCAACAAATGTTATGTGAAGTGCCAGTTACTTTTAAAAGGAGATCTGATGTATTTTATTTACTACCACAGACATCAGTGTTTACATCCAAACTATAAATGGGTAAAAAGACTATTTATGAAGCCGTTTCACACCCAAACATGATAACTGCTCTCTCTGTGTCAGTGGCAGCCCAAACACAGATTTGAATGTTCAAATATGACTTAATCAAAGCTTTAATAGACACAGACAAATTGTTGTCATTTAGAAATAGGATGGCTTGGGTGTTTGAATCGAGATTGTGATCTTTTAGCAAATGTAAAAAAACATTTTTTTTTTTTTTACTTTAAGACTGAAATTCTAAGTCTGGCTCTTTTTTCAGGAGTAAAATAATAAAATAATATGGATAAAAGCATTTGAAATATAGCATTAAGTCACGGGGAAAAAGTTTCCAGACAGTTTTAATATGATCTTCATACAAAATACTTTAAAAACTGCTGAAATCTGTTTTACTCACTATAAATACCGAACTGTAAAAGTCCCCTTAGCGGAGGAAACAAACGAAAGCATGACGTAAGCGAGAGAGAGTGACGAAGAGGGAGAAGAGAAGAAGGGACAGGGTCACAACTAACTGCCTCTCTAATTCCTAAGATCGAGGTCTTTTCATGATAGAGGGCTCGCGACATCAAAGCCCTCAGAAAGTTGCCATGGAGATGCCTCTTGTCATTTTGGATGGCTTCTATCACGGCTGGCTCTTATATGTGCTAGACGAGCAAGAGCAGACCATCAGATGACGCTTCGAAACATGAGAGGAACTCAGCTGTCTCACCGCTAGAATTCCTGATTGTGTGGATTCCTATTGAAATTGGAAACTGGACATTGCCCACAACAATTCACTGAATTGTTAAAGTGACCACACTTTTTTGTATAGCTTTTCATATTCAGTACTCCACTAGTTACCATACTGAATGAATCAGCATTGTTAAACAAATCTTTTGAATGAATGATTCAATGACTCAACCAAAAATACTTCACTTGTTTCCTTACTGAAGGAATCAGCATTTTTGAATGAATGATTTAGGTGACTCAAGGTGACTGTTTCCTACTCTAAAACACTCTGTAGAGTGACAAGGTTTGAAAACCACAGGTATTTAATCTGTGTTAGTCGGGTTAGACACCATACTGGATTTAACACTGATGAAAACAAGCCTGTGAGGGACAAACACACTGTATAAACATCCCAGATCACATAAAACACATAAAATGTGTTGTTTTTTAAAACACAGCTAGGTCAGAAACACACACGATCCTCATCTTGTCATATCAGAGCTAGCTAATTAAGCTAACACAATCTTTTCATCCTTTAATTACACTGTGCGAATCAGCATGTCGCTGATGGCTGTCAATCAACAGGTGTAAACAGCTTCAGTAAATCAAGAGGATTGCTCTTCAATTCACTTATACTGACTGCAGCGAGGAGGACAGTCTCAGCCTGTCATACGGATACAGGGTGACCTTGACAGGCTTTAGCTCAAGCCTGCAGGCCCCGCTGATCCTCTGAGCGGCTCTCACACACACACACACACACACACACACACACAGCAAACGCTCGACGTAAAAACACATAGTGAATATGAAAACGCTCAGCTCTCTGAGGGTCTCAGTATCCATGGTGAATCAGAGCATTACCTAACTCCCTCTGAAGTAGGCTGACGGAGTCTGAGCTGCATCAACCAACTGAAATCGGCATCTGCACAGCACGCGGAATATTAATCGCCTCACCCTCCGTGACGTGATGGACGTGGATGCTGCATGTCAAAAACATGAGCACACAAAGGCAAACCTTGCGACATGATCACAGTCATATACCTGCTAAAAAATATAAATATAAACATTTGAATGGTGACTGCCATAAAAACTTAAAACAGATTTATTCAAACATAAGTTAAACACTGAAGAACAGTAAAATATATAATGAATGTTATATGGTACATATTTTTGGCAAAATACTCTCTAGAGTTCATTTTTCTAGCTAACGAGTTTACGCTCACTAAATGTGTTTTTTTGAGGTAAATGTGATGTTATGTGACACAAGCTGTTATAATGATGTCTTTGCAAGATGAAAACACTGACTGAGTGATTACATGAGACATGTAAGTTGAACTCTTGATTCCTAATTTGTCTAGAGATAGTTGTTCCTGAGTCCCCTGTTTGTCCTCAACAGTTAAACTACCTGCTACTATTTGAACTCTTTCCAACAGTGATAATATGATTTTGAGATCCATCCCAACTGTGGACAACTGAGGAACTCATATGCAACTATTACCAAAGGTTCAAACCCTCACTGATGTTTTCAGAGGGAAAAACTATGCATTAAGAGCCGGGGGGTAAAAACTTTTTGAATTTGAAGGGTAAATTTAAATTATTTTGTCTTCTGGGAAACATGCAAGTATCCTCTGTACACTAGCATCTGAAGGGCAGTACTAAATGAAAAAAATATGATATTTAGCCAAATAAGAAAAATGTACACATTAAAAAGTTTTCACCCCCACTCTTAATGCATTGTTTTTCCTTCTGGAGCATCAGTGAGCGTTTGAACCTTCTGTAATAGTTGCATTCAAGTCCCTCAGTCGTCCTCAGTGTGAAAAGATGGATCTTGAAATCATACAGTCATTGATCAGAGTATGATCTCTCTTATTTTGGTAAAATAATTAACATTTTGCAGATACTGCAAGGTGCATGTAAACTTTTGACTTCATCTGATCTTATTAACATGAGGGTGAGTGAATTATGAGCTTTCATTTTTGCCTGAACTATCTCTTTAAAAGTCTTTAAATCAAGTATGTTTTATACCCTGGCGTTTTTACCTCAACCTGTAACTCACAGGTGTTTCTAACGACTGTGAGACAGCCAAGACTAATGGAACCAATTAATACAGCGGACAGAGTCCGGCTTCGCAGCACACACCTCTCCTCAGCATCAAACACTGCCAGAAATACACAGCGAGTGAAAGAGGGAGTGATGAAGATATCATGATATCAGGACAGAAGCACTCAGATGTGAAGTCCAGGCCTCTAAGCGCAGTTCTGTGCTGTTTACTACCTCAAAATGGCCATAATAAAAACTCCCCGAAGGCTTTTCTTCCTTTTTCCCTGGCAACGTCTGATAACCTGCGCCAGGGTCCACTGGTTTATGCTCTGAACCTGTAGCCACGAATACGGCAGTGCTCTTATACAGCCACCACACGTCTCCCCACTGACAGTCGCTCATCTATAATTCAGCGGTTGAAATTTTTTGACCTGTTGGATTATTTAAGCATGGCACATTTCTCAGGCTGTGGACCCTGTGATCCCAAAATGTCACTTTGTCGCCTGCACGGTTCAGGGAATCTTGGGGGAACTGGGGCAGGATGGGCGGTGGTGGCACATGTTAAGGTGAAACACAGCTTCAACATGCTGGATGGCAGTTCAAAAACTGTATCTAAGGTGTTTTACTGAAATAAAGCAATACAGGCACTGTACTATCCACCTTTTTCTTCACATAAGCATGGGAGCATCCAATTGTAAACTTTATGGGCCTGGCTTCTGGTCTCATTCACATCCAGATATTTTTAGCTGTACAAAACAGCTTGTTTTGCTGCTTGATATTGCATTATTTTATTGTACTTGTACTGTATCTTAATTGGTTTGTAGTGCAAACAGTTTTACCGTTTACTGCACAGTGTTATTCTTCTCATTATTTCCCTATAGCAGCTAATGAACCAGAAGCCTCGCCCATAGGCTTACTCCGTGTTGAAGAAAAAGGTGGATAAGTAGCTGAGAAGCTATAAAGCATCTATGCATGTTTGTTTCAGCAAAGATGATGGTCCTCCAGGCCATTTCATCTACAGTGACATCAATCTTTTAACAGTTGTGTCTGCATTTCTGCATGCAGGAGGTCTGGACCACAGGCTTTGAGATCTGCTGATGCCTCAAATTTAGGTCAGGTTCACTATATAGTGAGAAGCAACATAAGTAATTAAAACAGAAAGCTACAGTAGGTTGCAGTTAAGGCATCAAGTTGCTGTTTCTAGATTGTAAGTAGGCTAATTTCACACCCTTTACTTGTGTTAGATCCACAAGTATGAAATTGTTAAAGCAGGGAAGTGTTAATAGCATCCGCCTCTAGAGGCGGAAAGTTTTATTAATTTCCATAATCAGTTGCTTTAAACTTTCAACGAATCTCACCTGAACGCGCAGCGAAGACTGACATTGAAGAGAAGAAATTGTTGAATAAAGTCGTTATTTTGCACACAAAAAGTATTCTTGTAGCTTCATAAAATTACGATTGAACCACTGATGTAACTAGGGCTGTCGCGGTTAAGGAATTTCCCTTGCGGTAATTTTGAGTGGCTCAGTAGCGCGGTATGCGGTATTACCGCCATATAATTGTGTGTAGGCTGTTACAATGTAAGGTCATATTCAGAAATCAATAAACCGAAACCAAATCGCGTTGATATATGAAGTGAAGTAAACAGTACTTAGATAGAAACCTAGCCAGTAAGAAATGCAAATTTTGAGGAAAAATGTCAGACATACTTAGAGGCTTTGCATCTGAAATCTTCGTGTATATAACAGTTAGCGCGCCGCGCACCCTCGAGTCTGACTGGACGAGAGACTTTCTGTCAGTATTTCACCTGCGTGTTTTAGGCGAGCTGTCAGTCAGTGCAGTTTCATTTTTACGCCACAAGATGGAGGCAATAGACTATCTTTGAGTAAGTCTTTAATCCGTTCATTCAACTATACGTTCAAAAACGCTTATTTATTCAAAGAGAGACGTAATGAAACACGATGTTAAAATCATTTTAACTTTAATCGCCACTTTTAAAGGCTCAGCTGACCAGCAGAGCACCGATGTTAAGACAGAGATTTCACTTTCCTTGGACATGACAAGCTAGTTTCACATACATACCTGACTCGATCTGAAAGACAGACGCAGGTAATCGCACAAGCTCAGTCGATCTCTCTCATTCGCTGTCTGTTTAGGCTTGTTAAGTGCATATCTACTGAGCCTCATAATAAACACATTATGTTATCATTACTAACTTATTACTAATTTAATATTCAGCGCACAGGCATTAAGTGAGAAGGGCAAATCCTTAGGAAAAAAGAAAACAGGCAAATATCGCGGTTGCTGCGGTTGTTGCATTCCTCTGCGGTTATGCACGGCAATAGCGCGGTATTGCGATATTGCGGTTATCACGACAGCCCTAGATGTAACATGGACTATTTTAATGATGTCCTTACTACCTTTCTGGGCCTTGAACGTGTCCGTTGCATTGCTGCCTATGCAGGGTTGGATTTCATCAAAAATATCGGGTTAGGAACGACATGAGGGTGACTAATTAATGACAGAATTTTCATTTTTGGGTGAACTATTCCTTTAAATACATTTATGCATATCTGACCTGGACATTAACTTTTTAATTCAACATCAAGGTTCAATGTAGTACTGCAATTACTTTGAGGTGATGGAAATGATAATTATTTTTAAATTATTTTAGAGGAGTTTAGCATAGTCACAGCACAGAATACTGCTGTCACACCGCAGGGCATTTTTAAGCTGTTAATGCATTTTGACATATCGTTTCCAGCAGTTAGACTCCCATATGCTAACATTCACACAAGCAAGCAAAAGTTTCAACTTATTTTATGCTTATTCATGCCGAAAATGTCAC
>NC_133384.1:26583169-26609496 GCF_049309525.1 Garra rufa | reverse complement strand
ATGGTGCAGGTGACAGAGTGGTCTGATGAACAAGAAAAAGTGAAGTTGGACATCTCCCATGGCATGCATAGTCTCCAGATCTGAATATTATTGTGCCACTTTGGGGTGTTTTGGAGGAGCGAGTCAGATAATATTTTCCTACACCAGTATCATGTAGTGACCTGACCCCTGATCTGCAAGAGGAGAATGCCTCAAAATGCCTTTGGCAACTGTGCAGGACTTGTATATGACAATTCCAAAGACGAAATGCTCTATTGGCCAAAAAAAGGAGGCCCAACACCATACTAACTGTGGTCTAAAACCAGGTGTTTCAGTTTTTTGTCCAACCCCTGTATATATCTCTGTTTTGTAAAATTTAACCTTATGACTGGTTTTGTGGTCCAGGGTCACATATATACATATACATATATACATATACATATACATATATATATATACATACATATATATACATACATATATATACATATACATATATATACACATATACATATACATATATATATATATAGAGTTTTATATAATACAATTTAGTTTTATATATTAAATATGTGTATATAAATAATGTGTTTTTGTGTGTATGTATATATATATAAATTATAAAAAAAATTAAATTTAAAATATACATAAAGATACAATAAAAAAATACAACTAACACAATAAAAACATGACAACATAATAAAAACATATTTTTGAAATTAAAAACAGTTATCTATATATATATATATATATATATATATATATATATATATATATACTTTTTTTTAATGTTATATATATATTATTTTTTTTATTTTATGTTAAATATATATATTTATTATGTAATATAATTTAATTTTGGTTGTTTTGCTACCATTTTTTTTTATGCTTATACTGTTACTTAACAAAACCGCTTAATATTATTAAGTGCATAGCATAACTAATAATATTTCATCAATTAATTAGGCTTCATCAAATAATTGTTCTTACATAATCAGCAGACTAAATGATCTGTCAATGCTGTTCAGCCTAAAACAACATGGCAAACAAATACATTCTTCTAATCACAATCTTCAAAAAGATTAACACAAGACCGTCAGACTAACAAGAACACACAGACCTGCTTTCCACACAATTAATGCCCATTAGGTGAAACTGTGCATTACTTTGCATTAGCTCTCCGTTTTTATTTACCTCAGCATTTCACTCTAATACGAACCTATTAGCATTAGCTGCGCCTCATGCTTTTTCTGGCACCGGAACAAGCCATTTTTCATGAAACGATTATCCCCTTTTAAATGACAATCGGCCATTATAAATGTCAATAACAACAACACTATGAGGAGATGATTACAAACACACATTTATTTCATTTGCCTCCTTTTAACATCCGTTCGCGTGAATTACGAGACTGTATTCAGGTCAAAGCGGGAGGGGAGGGAGACAAACCTTTGTTTGCCTTGCCGACGGTCTATATTGCATTCATTCATGCAACACAAAGCCTTGTTATTTTCTCACGGCTGCTGGATTTATATCTCTGATTGTTCATCTCCGTACAATTCAACAACCATACGGACTAACCGAGGCAGATTCACCATAGGATCCCGCCCTTTAAGTAAATAGAGAAAACTATCATCACAGCTGAAATTGCCCCACTAGTGTATATTGCGTAACAACAGAACATCTGTTTTTAGATCCACAACATACACCGGCTCTGTCTCAATACCTAAACAACAAGAGTTCACTATGTTGTCTAAATAGGCAGCTCATTGGGTTTTGAAACGCAGCCATTCCAGACATAGTCCCACAGCTGAACCTGTCAGTAAAAATAATAATAAACCTCTCGAAGACATCAAATATTTATTAAACTGCAGGCGGAATCAGAATTAAAAATACACATTCGTTGACTTTCAAACCAATCTCGGGCCTCCGAAATTGACTTTGTCATTCAGACATAACTTTACACGTTGACGTAAAGCTGGCAGCTTGCTTTACACGTCTCTTGGAGGCGATAAACTGGGCCAAGCTGACGGCACACAAGGCAGCATCCCCATCTGAATTCACTCTAACATGCTCCGCAGGGAGAAACCATCTTCCATCCGCAAGAAAGTCTAACTCACGGAGAGAGAGAGAGAGACAGAGAGGGAAACATTAGAGAGAGAGAGAGAGTTGCCTAGCAACCCGGCTCTTGGAAAAAGGCACCAGCAGCCATTTTTCATTTTCAGTTTAAGATTTGAAATCTAATAGCAATAATTGAGCGAGCGAGAGAGGGAGAGAGAGAGAGAGAGAGAGGAGGGAGAGAAGAGTGACGGATGTGCGTGTGTGTGCATTTGCGCACACATAAATACGATTAACACAATTAATTTGACTAATCACGCTCTTTTCTCCAAATTGCATTCATAAACGTTGCATCCATGTGTTAATGAATTGAGGATTTGAGGGTCTGGATATATACTGGATGCAGGGGGGAGGGTGTTTCTTATATTTATTAACAGAATATGCAAACTAAATGATACAATTTAGAATTATTTACAGGCAAATACTACTCCACAGACACAAATATTATGCTATTTAAAACATGCTTCAAACATGCTAAATTTAAGTTGCAAACAGAACACCTTTCAAAGGCAAACTATATATTGTTTAAATGTAAAAATGCCAAAATATATGACAATGTAGTTCAAGGGACAACAAAAAATATAAAAGAAAAAACATTTTTAAATCATACCGTACAATTACAGTAATAAACATGCAATTGTAATTCTTTAAAACGTATTTTAGAAATAAATTGATAGATTGATATATTGATTTCTTGAGAGATTTTAAATATTTTTTATTGTAACTTTTTTATTTTAGTATTTTTGTTTTTGTTTTATTTTTATTATGATTTTTTTCTTAGAAAATATAATATTAATTTTATTTATTTATTTATTTTTTGAGCTTTATGGAATCAAGTTTTTTCCTAGTTCCAGCACATGGGAAAAATATTTTTTAACTCAAAATATATTTCAAACATGCTAAATATATGATATATGCTAAATATATAAACAGAGCATCTTAATACATACAATACCTACAAATGACAAAATATATTAGTAATAATCATGCAATTGTAATTTTTTAAAACCTATATTAAAAATATACTGATGATGATTTTTGTATATTTTTAATTTATTTATTTGTATTGTAAAGTTTTTTAATTAATTTAATTTTTATTATGATTTTTTTTTTTTATCTAGCCAATATATATTTCAATTCAATTCATATTTCAATGTAAACAGAACATCTTAACGAAATATATTTTTCAAATGCAAGATATCTTTCATTTATACCCTCAAATGACTAAATATATTAGAAAATGTACTTAATGGGACAATCTTACAATACATTTGGGGTAATATATAAGGAAAATAAATATATATTTAAATATATGATGTAAACAATTTAGCTGAAGGATATATTTTTCAAATACAAAATATATTTTGTTTAAATGTAAAAATGCCAACATATATGACAATGTAATATAGGGGATAAATATGCAATAAGTAATATAATAAGGGATAAAAAAAAAACATTTCCAATCTTATTATACAATTACAGTAATAAACATGCAATTGTAATTTTTGTAAACCTATAATACCTATTTTGTAGATTTTGATTTTAATTAATTAATTTTTTTGTTTTTTCTTAGTTATAACTTTTTCTAGACAAAATATATCTCAAACATGCTAAATATATATATACAGAGCATCTTAAGGAAATATATTTTTCAAATGCAAGATATCCTTCGTTAATACCTACAAATGAATATAAAATGCACAAAATGCATTTCATGGGACAATCTTACAATACAATTGGGGTAATATATATAAAATATAAATATATTTTAAAATATATATTAGTACTATTTTGGCATTTTTAAATATATTTTAAAATTCTGATCCTTTTTTGCCATTTGGAATCTTTTCTTAGTTCTTTTTCTTATTTCTTATTAATTAAAAAATTAGAAAAGGTGAAAAAGATAGCAAAATAGTGAAAAACCATTGGTTTACAGTAACTTTACCTGTGCTGACCTCTATATCCAGAGAACTGTGCAGTACAGCTAGTAAGAGGTCTAATTAGTAAGCTTGACACAAGCCCATTACAGCCTAATGAAGAGGTCAATAGTCAGTCAGGTCATCAAATCGAATCGCACAGAAATAGAAAAGACTGTACATGACTGATACCGAAACATCTAGGGATAGGTCACAATGGGCAGCTAACTAGTCAACCTCCAACCACCTGGTTGATTAGTGAAGCTTTGTTTTTCCAGGCAACCCACAGGCTACTCGATTTAGAAAATATTTCATTTTGCACATCCCTAGAAACAAGCAACAGCAATGTTTACGCAAGAAAAACTCAAAACCCTGGCAGAATGAACACAGGATGCTAAATGACCAGAGGGCTCCGAGTTCCAGTTTAGAGCCTCACAAATCTAAAGCAAGACACAAGGCGAGTATTGATGTCAAGGCTAATGTATTTCATGTGCAAATGGGAAAACACCACCAGGAGACTCAATTAGGATGCAAAGTTTCCAAATACTGTTTGAACAGAGTAGGACAAGACACTGCACATGGGTAATAATGAACACCCAGAGTGATTTTGCGGGGAAGTACGTCTCTCTTCTCTTACAACAAGTCAATTCTGAAGACATATTGTAGATGAAAGCCCCACTGAGAGCAGGGCAAACACAGCCAATAAGGGCAGGAATGTTCCCCTGTGGAGCACATAACCCTAGACACAGAGACATCCATTGTAATCAGCTACGTCAGATACAGTGGGAGAAGATGGGTCCTCGGGGCATTCTGAGCAGGGCTTGGGGAATCTCGAGTCGTCTACTGTCTTGTGATCAGCTGAAGATCACAAACACCATTCAAGTAAACATGAAATCAAAAAAAGGCCCTATATACTTTCTTATTGCATGTCTGTACATAATTATTTTGGTATTTTTCACAAATAAAATGCATCAAAATTTAACTTGCTCTGCCTCATCAGCTGACAGCACCTAGGCCACATGGATGGGAAAAATAATGTTAACCAATAAAACCAATACCAAACCAAAATAAACACAAATCAAAACAAAAACAAACGCAAATCAAAACAAAACATACAAAAAAATATATACATATTTAAGCAATAACCGAATAGGACCAATAAAAAAAGGTAAAAAATTGTGAAAAATTAAGTTCAGCCCTTTTTTTAAACTGAAAATTTTGTTTTATTTGAAAATGTGTATGTAGGGAGTCATAAAACAATTCAGGCCAAAGCAAAAAGAAATGAAACAAAAAACTAAGCCAAGCAAACAAAAAAACAAAAAAAAAAAAACAAATCAAATCAAAACAAAAGTAAAAACAAAACTAAACTAAACTAACTAAACCAAAAAAGCAAACACAAACAACACAAAACCCAAAACAAATAACCAAAACAAACAAAAACAAAAAAAACAAACAAAAACAAACAAAAACAAACACAAATCAAAACAAAATAAAACAAAAACAAACACAAATCAAAACCAAGCAAACTAATCAAATAAAACAAAAACCAAACACAAAAACAACAAACAAAACAAAAAAGACAAATCAAAACAAACAAAGCCAAACCAAACAAATCAAAACCAATGAAAAAAAACTAAACAAACACAAATATAAACAAAACCAAACAAAATTGAGCAAAAACCAAACAAAAACATAGACAAAAACAAATTTTAAAAAAGCAAATCAAAACAAACAAAAAAACACAAAACAAAACATACAAAAAACAAACAAAACCAAACTAATTTTTTTAAATGCAAACAAAAAACAAATCAAAACAGCAGTCTTGTGCACAAAAGAAAATATTTTTTGTTGTTATAGATGAAAGTATAATAAAGTTTCAGTAAAATCTAAAGTAAAGTTTCATGTTGACTTAAGAATAGTTTAAGCAACACAAAACAATTCATCTCGTCTCATCTCTGTTTGGCTGGTCCATCATAGCTTATTCTCTGGCTAGGACACTGAGCAAAACTAAAAGAATGCACTGACTGGATTTTCTAAACACTTAATCCAGTACAGAAAGCAATTTTAACTCATACTATTAACACACACAGGATATAATACTCATCGCATCAAAAGCTCTGCTGATATCACTGCTCCAGGGAATGAATGATATGCAGAATAAAATCTGCAAAATGTCCCTCATGAGGACACTTTAATCCCTGAGCATTTGGGCTGCTGGGAGAGGCCGGCGTGTGAGCTGAATTCAAGACGCGTTCTTCACTGTGGACATACAATCACACTCATACATACATACAGAGTGGGCCTGCAGAGAAGTAATATAACACCCAGGGAACAAGGTGCCACGCCTGACCGCGCCGAGTCCAGGGAGAAAAACAGACTGAGAGGCAGAACGAGTAAGAGAGAGGGACAGCGAAAGAGAAAGCGAGGAGCAGAGGAGGGTAGAAACATTATCCCCACCTTCCTTCTTTGTGTGCACCAGAGAAAGGGCCTTTTAACACACATTACACAAGAGCAACAGGCTTGTGTTCATGAGACAAGCTGTCTGTGTGTGTGTGTGTGTGTGTGTGTGTGTGTGTGTGTGTGTGTGTGTGTGTGTGTGTGTGTGTGTGTGTGTGTGTGTGTGTGTGTGTGTGTGTGTGTGTGTGTGTGTGCGCGTGTGTGTGTGCGCGTGTGTGTGTGTGTGTGTGCATGGTACATGTGTGCAGTTACCACGGTCATTATGAAGCTATTACGGAAAACTCTAAACCAAAAAAACTAAACAAAATAAATAAAATTTACACATGTGTATGTGCATACAATACCATTCAAACATTAGGGGTTAAGTTAGTTTTCTTTTTCTTTTTCAAAAAACAAACAAAAAATCAGAACACAAGAAAAAATAAAATCAAAACAAAACAGAAAACAACAACAACAACAACAACAACAACAACAGCAAAACAAAAAACTGAACCAAAACAAACAAAAACCAAGCCAAACAAAAAAAACGAACAAAAATCAAACCAAACAAAAAATTAACAAAAACGAACAAAAATCAAATCAAACAAAAAACTAAATCTAAACAAAACAAAAATGAACCAAAATCAAACCAAACAACACAAAATAAAAAACAAAACAGACGAAAAAAAACAAACAAAACCAAACCAAAAACAAACAAAAACTAAACCAAAACAAACAAAAAACAAAATCAAAGCAAACCAAACAAAACAAAAACCAAAACAACATCAATAAAACAAACAAAAAATACAGCAGTTTTGCAAACAAAAAATATATTATTTTATATTCTTTATGCATTATTGTTATGGAAGTAAAATAAAATGAAATAAAATGAAATTGATTAAAATAAAAGAAAAAAAAACTGTTTCATGTTGACATAAAAAGGATTAAGCAGTCTTTTTAAATATGTAACATTTCATAATATCACTGTTTTACTGGTGAGCACAGGAGGCTTCTTTTAAAAGCATCAATTATGTTATTATTATTATTAATTGTTTATTTTTCCATATAAATTATAATTGTTTTTGTGACCATATTCATATACTATAGCATTCAGAGGTTATTCCAATGCACTTCAAAGTACCAAAGAGACCAAAAAAATTTAACGGTAACTATGGTATTACCATAACAACAAAACCATGGTAATGTCATAGTACTTCTTTGTAAGGGACTGAATTAATGCTTCAAGTCAAGTAGGTGTGGGAGTCATGACATATTCAGTCCGCAGAAACAGAGGTCGCGATGTTACAAAGCTGTCCTACAGCTAGAGGTGAGGGAATCCAATGGGGGGGGGTGACCGACTAACCGCAGAATAAAATGTCAACCCAACCCAAGTTCAAGCCATCGCATTATCACAAGCAAAGCCTTCCTTATTTCACAGAACAGACTTACTGTGTGGACGCATTTGACAGAACTTCAGAAAAGCCTGCGTGCCTTCACCCCCACCCACCTCCCACAATTCCTAGCAGCTTCTCACCATTACATTCATATTTCCGCAGCTTTCGTACGAGTCCTGCAGAAGAGCAGTGGCTATTGGCCATGACAAAGGATTAAAGAAGCTTAGTCTCTCTTTTGAGATTCCGGATTCTCAGTTGGTTTGAAAAAGGGGATTACTTCAACAAAAAAAGACCACACTTGTTTCCCCCCAGTTCTTTCGGGAAAGAAACTGCACTTTTTGTTTAAAGCCTGGTATCGATTTATTTCGAGAGGCCCATGTGGAAATGACTCTTGTTTTCGAGAGTTCCTCAGACTGAGATCGGTTCTGGTATGCTTCCTGTCATATGAACGTGGCCAGCGGTGCAGTTGTGGAGTGAGAGGTGAGCAGCTGGGTTCCTGGAAATCAAGTTAAATGGAGAGAGCGGTCTGGAGTCTCTGAGGCACCAGCGGAGGGGTTGGGATTCGTGGACTCGCCCCTGAGAAAACAAGCTGATTGTGCGTCACGGTGCCAGGTGTAAAATGCCAGCGTCTGTCGACCGTACCTTGCCAAAACTCCATCCATCAGTGATATTCAAATGCACTGCTTATGGGACCCCAAAAAAAGCAGATTGAATGAAATTCTTCAACACTTGGTTGGCGTTCCATCACATTGAACTTCCATTTAAGTGTGAGAGAATCACGAAGAGGTTAAGAACTGAGCGAAGCATATTAGAGGAGACAAAACATCAAAGATGACCTTTTAAAGGTGTTGTTAGGTGAAGTAGAAGCAATTCGGCATTTTAAAACCAAAGTCCACTGCAGTTTTCAATAAGACATGTTGCACCAGGCTTGACGCCTGTAATATTAGGCAAGTTTTAAATGTGTCAAGGTTATGTGCCATCCAGAAGTGAACTAATAAATTCCTTTTAGATTCCCAATCAATTCATGTTTTGAATTTTTAAAAGGATGCAGTAGAATTCAAAAGTAGAATTAAATTGCATTGAAAATTTTATATGTTCAAGAGTTAGAACCTAATATATCACAGCATTCAATAATCACTTTGACATTTATGTATTCAGCCACTTCACAATCTAATCTTATGAGGCCATTTTAATCACTCCATCAATCCAATCTTTTAGGTCTGGGATCATCTTTTGCATAATATCATATATCAATGTCATTTTTAACTAGAAAAGCAGAGTTTATCAAGACAATCTCTGATAAAGTCCTGTTTGAAAGTGTTGAAAAAGTTTTGAAAAAGTCAAAAAGCTTTCAGAATGATGGACAGAACTAGGGCTGGACGGTATGAAGGTATATATCATTACCGCAGAATGAAATGTGTTCCGTAAAATAATTTTTTATTCCGTGTATACCGCGAAATGTAAATAAGTGGGCGTGGCCAACTCACGTTCAGCACGCGCGAGGCTGAGACTGGTCAAACCGTTGACTGCAAGACTGAAGGATACGCTGGGAGGTTGTAAAAACATGGAAAAGGAGAAACCTTAAAGTGTTTACGTATTTATATTTTCATATTTAAGTTTTCTTTTCCTGTTATTTACTTGAGATATTTAGTATATCTGTGAGATGTTACTTGAGAAAAGTTTACAATAAGTCTGTCCACATCAAGCTTTGAAATGTGACATACAGTTCAATTGTTGTTCATATAAAGTCATATTTTGTTTACTATATTTATAAGGTTAAAAATAAAATACAAAATAATCAAATAAGTCCTTTTCTTTTCTTAAATATTCAAGCTTATTTATTATGTAAAGCCCTTTTGTACATTTTCTGAAATAACTATCTATATAAAAAACTATATCGTGATATTGTTATCGTGAAATAAAATTTATCATACCGTGAAATAAAATTTTGGTCATACCGCCCAGCCCTAGACAGAACAATAGATAGAACAATATAAAGAGAGAACGATAGAAGATTAGAATAATCGATTGACATAGACCGATAGAACTATAGAATAACAGAAAGGTAGGATAAAAGAATAATAGAAAGAGAAAATAACAGAACGATAGACAGATAGACAGACAGACAGATAAAAAGACAGAAAAACAGAATGATGGATAGAATAACAGAACGCTATACAGACGCTGGACAGAATGACAGAGCGATAGAATAACAGAACGAAGGAACGAGAACAATAGAGTGGCAGATAGAGCAATAGATCTTGCTGATCTCGTTCTCCTTTTCATGTCATTCAGATTCAAACTGCATAGTCAATATAATTTAAATTCCACTCATGGAATGAAAGACAGCCAATTCTTAAAGTGATTCATATTTTTGGTCTGTTCACAAAAAAGCTAACAAATGGCTTCAGAAGACTTGGAATACAATTTACACAAACTACTACAGTATGTTCTGGATCGTAACAGCGCCTGAAGACTATATGCTTTCACTGCATGGAAAAACACTTTTGTGTTTCTCACGTGTTTGTTTAACGAAATGCAGAAAATGATGACAGATTTTTCATTTTTAGGTGAACTTTCCCTTTAAGTGCCTGAGCACCTCTGACACAGTGCAGGAAAAAAACTATGTGATTCCTTTAGAAATTCTTTCCCTGCGATAACGTAAAGATCAGATCCATCAGTAAGGGGGTCCATGATAGCAGTGAGACTGATATGAACGTTGAAGTCTTATCTCTGGGCACATGTTTCTCTCTCAAAGTGCCCGGAGTGCATTACAGCACAGATGAAAGAACCAGCATTTTCCGCCACATTGAAATGAACACCTTAATTGCCTGCAGAAGGCGTGCGCTCAGGATGACGCCAGCATGGTTCAAACTGCAACGATGGCCGAGATGAACTTTTGAGAACACAGCGAGATGGTCTAGACTCTAGACAGATTCGTCCAGGTGGCATATCTAAAAAAACAAACAAACAGCCACACAAAATCATGTAATATTCATCACATGGCAGGCCTCAGAGGAGGAGAACCACACATCAAAATCTGCTCACGAAATCTGCCTCAACCGTGTGATGTATCGGCAGTGACGGAAGGAGGTTTCAACCTGGCACATGCAAAAACACACTGTAGATACGCACAAGCTCGAAGGTGCATTTAGGTCACGGTGTGATGATAGAATATAGAACTATGGATAGAACTACAGAATGACAGGAAAATAGAACGATGGATGGATGGATGGATGGATGGATGGATGGATGGATGGATGGATGGATGGATGGATGGATGGATGGATGGATGGATGGATGGATGGATGGATGGATGGATGGATGGATGGATGGATGGATGGATGGATGGATGGATGGATGGATGGATGGATGGATGGATGGATGGATGGATGGATGGATGGATGGATGGATGGATGGATGGATGGATGGATGGATGGATGGATGGATGGATGGATGGATGGATGGATGGATGGATGGATGGATGGATGGATGGATGGATGGATGGATGGATGGATGGATGGATGGATGGATGGATGGATGGATGGATGGATGGATGGATGGATGGATGGATGGATGGATGGATGGATGGATGGATGGATGGATGGATGGATGGATGGATGGATGGATGGATGGATGGATGGATGGATGGATGGATGGATGGATGGATGGATGGATGGATGGATGGATGGATGGATGGATGGATGGATGGATGGATGGATGGATGGATGGATGGATGGATGGATGGATGGATGGATGGATGGATGGATGGATGGATGGATGGATGGATGGATGGATGGATGGATGGATGGATGGATGGATGGATGGATGGATGGATGGATGGATGGATGGATGGATGGATGGATGGATGGATGGATGGATGGATGGATGGATGGATGGATGGATGGATGGATGGATGGATGGATGGATGGATGGATGGATGGATGGATGGATGGATGGATGGATGGATGGATGGATGGATGGATGGATGGATGGATGGATGGATGGATGGATGGATGGATGGATGGATGGATGGATGGATGGATGGATGGATGGATGGATGGATGGATGGATGGATGGATGGATGGATGGATGGATGGATGGATGGATGGATGGATGGATGGATGGATGGATGGATGGATGGATGGATGGATGGATGGATGGATGGATGGATGGATGGATGGATGGATGGATGGATGGATGGATGGATGGATGGATGGATGGATGGATGGATGGATGGATGGATGGATGGATGGATGGATGGATGGATGGATGGATGGATGGATGGATGGATGGATGGATGGATGGATGGATGGATGGATGGATGGATGGATGGATGGATGGATGGATGGATGGATGGATGGATGGATGGATGGATGGATGGATGGATGGATGGATGGATGGATGGATGGATGGATGGATGGATGGATGGATGGATGGATGGATGGATGGATGGATGGATGGATGGATGGATGGATGGATGGATGGATGGATGGATGGATGGATGGATGGATGGATGGATGGATGGATGGATGGATGGATGGATGGATGGATGGATGGATGGATGGATGGATGGATGGATGGATGGATGGATGGATGGATGGATGGATGGATGGATGGATGGATGGATGGATGGATGGATGGATGGATGGATGGATGGATGGATGGATGGATGGATGGATGGATGGATGGATGGATGGATGGATGGATGGATGGATGGATGGATGGATGGATGGATGGATGGATGGATGGATGGATGGATGGATGGATGGATGGATGGATGGATGGATGGATGGATGGATGGATGGATCAGAACAACAGAAAATGACAGAACGACAGAATAACAGACAGAACAGAACAATAGAACGATAGATGAATGATAGAACAATAGAACAACAGACAGAACAAAAGAAAGATAGAAAGAACAGAAGATTGAAAGATAGAATGATAGAAAGATAGATACAACAACAGAATAATAGAACAACAGTTAGATAGAACAGATAGATAGAACTGATAGATATAACATATAGATAATGACAGATGGATAGATAGAATGACAGAACAGTAGAACAGCAGATAGAACAAAAGAATGATGAAAACAGCAGATTCAACAATAGAATGATAGAACGACAGATAGAACGACGATAGATAGATAGAACGACAGATAGATGATAGATAGATAGATAGATAGATAGATAGATAGATAGATAGATAGATAGATAGATAGATAGATAGATAGATAGATAGATAGATAGAACAGATATAACGACAGATGAACAGAACAGAGAGAATGACAGAACGACAGAACTGAATAGAATGACAGATAGAACAAGAACGATAGAACGATAGATAGAACGATAGATAGAACGATAGATAGATAGATAGATAGATAGATAGATAGATAGAACAACAGACAGAACAAAAGAACGATAGAAAAACAGAAGATTGAACGATAGATAGAAAGAGAACAGAACGATAGAACGATAGAAAGAATGATAGATAGATAGATAGATAGATAGATAGATAGATAGATAGAACGATAGAACGATAGAAAGATAGATAGATAGATAGATAGATAGATAGATAGATAGATAGATAGATAGATAGATAGATAGATAGATAGATAGATAGATAGATAGATAGATAGATAGATAGATAGATAGATAGATAGATAGATAGATAGATACAAATTGCACAGTCAAGATAATTTAAAATTCCACCCACAAAATGAAAGACAGCCAATTCTTAAATTGATTCATATTTCTGGTGAATCAATTTGAGAATTGAAGAATGGGCAGTGACGGAAGGAGGTTTCAACCCGGCGCATCCGAAAACACACTGTAGATAGGCACAAGCTCAAAGGTGTTTTCAAACGTGAATTTAGGTCACGGTGTGAGTCACAGATGTAGCTGGAATAAGAAAAAAAAAAAAAAAAAACAGCATGGTGAACAACGCAGCGCCAGAAAGAGAGCAGCAGCTCCACACATCTCCACACTCCCATGAGACAAAGCCCAGCGCATTCTCATACCACAGCCTTCACATGCTCCTGAGCTCTAAAAAAGGCCTGCTCAGAGACGGCCTATGAATAGAGCGCATTGTCATCCGCAGGCCTTAATGTGTCCACGGTTTCATAGAGGCAGGGCCTCTGGGCTGCCGGAGCTGAATAATTAAAGAAGAGTTCTGCATTGAGAGAGTCGGGGTGCAGAGCGGCAGGCGGTCTGCTATGGCTCATGAGCCTCAATCTTTCTTGCTTTCTAGCGTTCGCCACTCCCGAAGCACTAACCGCCCATGATATTGTGTTTGCCTTGGTAAAATGAGATTGTTCCCGAGTCCTTCGGCGAGGGGCTCTTCGAGTTGATGGTTTGGATAACAAGCCAAATGATCTGTCAGCATCTGTTGGAAAATATTGGAGGGGATACAAAAGAGCTGCTCTATCACAGTGGTTCTCTTCTACAATCTAGTAGGCCGCCTATCTAGAAAGCATTTGTGACGGCTGTTTCAAAACCTGAGCCAAATTCCAAGGCAATGCTGTTTATATAGCTAATGAATTCTACAATTTCTGGAACGTTCTATAATTTTAGCAAGCTCAGCAGAAAAAACAAGGCAAGAGAAGAAAGAGAAAAGCTGAATATAAATATATACCTATATTTCAAGATAAATAATTCAATTTAAAATAATAGAATATTAAATTAATAGTACAAATAATGATAAATATATAATATTTAATTTAAAATATTTAATAATATTAAATCAAATAATTCGATTTTACTGCTTATGTGAGCAGGGTGTCATTCAATACTGAAAAGCATATATTTATTTATTATTATTAACAATAATTTATTAAATCTTTTAATTATTAGTTTTATTAGTTTTATTATTATTATTATTATTATAAATTGATTTATAAAATAATATAAAAAGAATAAAATATTAATATTAAATAAAATTATTAAAAATATTTAATAATCTTAAAATAATTGGATTTTAACGTTTATGTGAGTACTGTGTATTAAATTCAGTTGACTATAAATGTAGTTACATTTCAATAAATACTGAAAAAATAAGCAAGTTAAAAACGTCCATTAAAAAATATATATATTATTTATTATTATTATTATTATTATTACTATTAAAACAAAAAAAAATATGGCAAGTGAAGAAACAAAATACCAAAAAGCATCTATAAGCTCAATAAGTTAATTTAAAATAATAGTATATTAAATAATAATATTTAAATTTAAAAAAATAATTTATTAATATTAAATAAATAAAAAAAAATTCAATACTAAACCAAAAGCATCTATAAGCTAAATAATTTAATAAAATAAATAATAATAATAATAATAATAATTATTATTATTATTATTATTATTATTAAACCTAATAAAATAATTAAATAATATTTTAAAAATAATTACATGTAAAGGTTTAGAGGAGGACTGTGCATTAGATTCAGTTCACTACAAATCAAAATATATTATTACTATTATCATAAATTATTATTAATAATATTATAAATTATATTATAATATTATTAATAAATATATTATTATAAAAATAATAAAACATTTAATATTAAATAAAATAATTAAATGTTAAATGCTTAAAGCACTGTCCATTAAATTCAGTTGATTAAATATGCATTTTATTAAATATCAAAGCTTCTAAGTTAAATAATTTAATAAAAACAAAATAAAAATAATAATAATAACTATTATTATTATTATTATTATTGTTGTTGTTATTATGAAATAAAATAATAATTAAATAATTGAATAATATTTAAAAAAAATAATTCAAATCTTTTTATTTAATACCAAAATCCATCTTGCGAAATAATAATCATAAAATGAATTATTATTATTTAAAAATAATAAAAAAATATTGAATATTTAATAAAATAATTACATGTTGAATGCTTATAAGAGTACTGTCTACTAAATTCAGTTGATTATAAATATACATTATTTAATATTAAACAAAAAGCATCTATAAGCTAAATAATTTAATAAAATAATAATAATAATAATAATAATAATAATAATAAACCCTATAAAAATAATGTAATAATTAAATTCAGTTGATTATAAATATACATTTTATTAAATACTAAACAAAAAACATCTATCAGGTAAACAATTCACTAAAATAAATGAATAATAATAATTATTATTATTATTATTACTACAATAATAATAATAATTATAATAACAAACATTTAATTTTAAATAAAATAACTAAAATGTTAAATGTTTACGTCATTCAATGCTGAAAAGCACCTATAAGCTAAAACATTTAATAAACATAATAATTTCATTATGGGCGTCCTAAGTAAAAAAATCTTTAAAATAAAACAATTATAATGTTCAATAAAAATAATTTTGAAAGGTTTATAAAAATGCTCTATCATTAGCTTCACAATATGCAATATGTCCAATTACTGGAACTCAAAAGTGAGTGAAAAGTAAGCAGACCAATAGGATTTCACAACAGGCGGAGTCAAGCAACTTACAAAATATACTTTCACTCATCACATGCAGCGATCAAACTATTTCTCCTCTGAAAGAGATCTGAAAGAGATTAGTTAAATTCGCTGTCCATGTCGGTTGTAGATAACACTCACTATTTCCTGTTTTCTACTCTCTCGGTTTCATTTCTTTCCGTCTGACTCTCAACACCACATTTTTCTCAATTGTCCAACTTCAAGAAATATGCCCCAGAACAAAATGTAAAATCTGTGGCCGCTATAACTTTAACAACCCATGCTGCAGTGTCCAAAAACACAAAAGAACATTCTTTCCCAAGAAGGGAATGCGAAATTGAAAACAGTGAGCATTAGCCAACAGCTCGTCTCTTTTATTTTATTTTTATTTTCGTCCGTGTGGAGAGATCCTTAGCAGAGTCTCTTTTAAATACGCCTTAAAGCATCCACTGCTGATATCCCAGAATTTGTCATTGATATATAAACTTAGACAAAGTCACATACTTGGCAGCTTGCCCCTGGCTAAATTCACGAGGTGCGGGTAATGTTTGGGAAGGGCCCATTACAAACACACAAATACAGACGACACTGAACAGTGGCGTTCTAAATGGTTTAAATAACAGAAATGCCTTTTATTCTCATTGGTCGGACAAGCATTTCTAATTACAGTTGGTTTAATATCTATGCGCATTCTCCATTCCACACGGATCAAACATGCGCCCCACTTGTCCTGTGTTTAAACAAATGGCCTGCTGGCTTTAATCAATTAGAAATCATACTTGCTTTAGGCATGATACGAACACATGGCCTAAAGGTCCTTATTCCACTAGAAACCCAATACACTCACCATGTCCATGTTTTTATCATTATTAAACCGATTCGGAAGTAAAAATCCCTGCTTTGTTGATGCTATTGATATATATTTATCAGTGTAATTAGTGAACATTACAGTCATTATGTAGGAAATAGCTGAGGAGGGTAAAAAAAAAAAAAAAAAAAAAAAAAAATTAACTGATTTTAGATGCGCAAAATAAAGCAAATCTAAAACTAAAACTATAAATAAATAAATAAAGTAAAATAAAATAAAATATCACTAAACCTATAACAAAATTAAACCTCAATAATAATAATAATAATAATAATTTATTTTTATTAAATAATTTACTTTGTAGATGCTTTTTGTTTGGTACTGAATGAAATGTATATTTATAATCAACTGAATTTAAAGGAAAATACCCTCATAAGCATTTAACATTTAATTATTTAAAATAAAATTATATAAAATTATATAAAATAAAAAATAAATTAAAATTCTGGAGATATTTCTCATTTTTATTTGGTTATCTTGATCGACTACATAGAGAAATCACTAAAACGTCAATTAAAATGGATGATAAAATTGATAAAACTTAATAAAAAATATAAAATAAAAATAAAAATAATAATAATAACAACAACAACAACAACAACAACGATAATAATAATTTATTATTTAAACATGTATATTTATAATTAACTGAATTTAATGAAAAATATTCTCATAAGCATTTAACATTTAATTATTTAAAATAAAACAAAATATATAAATATAAAATACATAAAACAATTCAATTTAATTTCTGGAGACATTTATCATTTTTATTTGGATTATCTCGATTGACTATGAAACCTAAAACTGAAATAATCTATACAGAGAAAAAAAAGAAAAGAAAAAAAAAACATAGCAAAATCACTAAAACTTTAACTAAAATGGATGATAAAATTAAATAAAAAAAATTATAATAATAATAATAATTTACTTTATTTATTTCTCATTTTTATTTGGTTCATCTTGATTGACTACATAACGCAACTGAAAACTGAAATAATCTATACAGATATATAAAAAAACACACACATACATATATATATATATATTTTTTTTTTTTTTTTTTTTTATTCATTTATTTCTATATCTATATATCTTTATCTTTCTCTGTATACATTATTTCCGTTTTATAAAAAAAATATACAATCCTGCAACAACCCAAAATTTCCAATAAATTCCCTAAAAATCCTGTTTCTCTATTTCCACATTTCTCGTTCTCATCTGTTTGTTCTTCACTTTCTCTCACCTGTTTCCATAATATTTTAGCTTCGCCTAGTATTCACTGTGAGCGAAAAATGTAAAACGGGAGATGATACCGATCAAAGCGCTGCGGACAGATAAGAGAAAAGAAAGGGGTCTCTAAAGGCTTGGAAACACAAGTACATTGTTCCTGAGCAGCGCTGTGCATGACTGCATTCCTATAGCAGCTTCAGAGATGCACACAGGAGATGGACAGTAAAACTGGTGCGGCTGCTGCCGTCCAGCTGTGCAACCGCTGTCTGTCGCAGGGTCATGAGACTGCATCACTTCTAACGAATGTCAGCAAATTACAATCCAGGACAGAAAAACTGAAGACAAAAGTGGCTTTTAAAAAGTGTCTTTAAACAAAAGTAATGGCAAGATGTTCATGTCTTTCTTTCTTCAGTCGAAAGGAAATTAAGGTTTTGAGGAAAACATAGATTGTGTAGAGCCCTTTAAAGCTGCACTGAAGCTGCAAATTGGACCTTCAACCCGTTGATCCCCATTGAAGTCCACTATATGGAGAAAAATCCTAGAATGTTTTCCTTAAATTTATTTTCCTCTGAAGAAAGAAAGACACAAACATCTTGGATGACATGGGGGTAAATAAATTAACAGGAAATTTTTATTCAGGAGTGAACTAACTATAAAAAGCAAAAGCACACTTCAGCAACCAATATGAGCATAAGAAATAGTAAAAATGAAAGCATGAAGAACACAATTCAATAGTTTGGATTTTTTGGAAAGAAAGTATTAGAATAATAATAAGAAGAATGTATTAAGCTGTTTGAAAGTGGCATAAAATGCCAGAAAATTCCAAATAAATGTTGTTGTTCTGAACTTTCTATTTACCAAAAAATCCTTTAAAAAAAATAGTATCATGGATTCCACCACAATATTAAGCAGAACAACTGTTTTCAACATTCATAATAAGAAATGCTTTTTAAAAATCATTTTAACACACATCAAATTAGCATATTAGAATGACTTCTGAAAGATCATGTGACACTGAAGACTACAAAAAATAAAAAAGACCGGGCATAAAAGACCGCTTTAAAAAACTTCAGCCTTGAAAGAAATAACTCACCTAAAAACGATTATCTGTGATTATTTACTCACACTCATGTTGTTCAACCTGTACAACTTTCTTTTTCTATGAAATATTTGGAAACACCACATTTTTTGAGTTGATTTAAAACTCAATTTAAAAAAATCGGTTGAGTAACCGGCAAAATACCAGAAATGGCGCATTCCACTGACGAGAATCCATTAGTGTTTTTTTTTTCCCCAGGCTGAATTAAACCCATTTAAAAATCATAATAAAGTTTGGCTTCTTTATAACATTCATCTGGGACCGCAACGTGCGCCATTTCATCGTCATTGTAAGGTAAATCATTTATAAACCTACGCAAACACAGAAGAGTACATCACTCTGAGTTTACACGTTTTGATGTCAACATATTTAACAATTTACAGTGGCTGTAGCATTTCTGTCATAAATAAATGACCCAGTATAAAAAATTAAGTGGACAATTGAATTAAAGGTTGTTTAGTCAAAATTAAACATGGATTAGATTGCGCAGTAATGTCCATTAGTTATATTCTTTATAATACATTATGTACTTAAACAGTTTTGTTAAAAAAAAAACATATGACTACTTGCTTTTTAAACTTTATTTGAACTAATATTTTTGCCACATTCTTGTTATATATGTGACCCTGGACCACAAAACCAGTCTTAAGTCGCTGGGGTATGTTTGTAGCAATAGCCAAAAATACATTGTATGGGTCAAAATTATTGATTTTTCTTTTATGCCAAAAATCATTAGGAAAATAAGTAAAGATCATGTTCCATGAAGATTTTTTGTACAATTCCTACTATAAATATATCAAAATGTAATTTTTGATTAGTAATATGCATTGTTAAGAACTTCATTTGGAGAACTTTAAAGGTGATTTTCTCAGTATTTTGATTTTTTTGCACCCTCAGATTCCAGATTTTCAAATAGTTGTATCTCGGCCAAATATTGCCCTATCCTAACAAACCATATATCAATAGAAAGCTTATTTATTGAGCTTTCATATGATGTATACATCTCAGTTTTGTAAAATTTAACCAGGGTTTCTGCAGATATGAACAAGTGAAATTTAAGACTTTTTAAGACCTTTTTAATACCATCTTATATGAAATTTAAGACCGAAACCTGTAATGGAAATAAATATTATATTACATGCATACATGTAATATTTAATGTGTTTAATGTAAAAAGTAAACACAATTTCATGGCTGTCATAAATTAAATTTATTACTACGATATACTGTGAACTTTTCATATCAGCAGATACTATTCCACACAAAATATCCCCATAAAAGTACCACTAGAAATATCTGACGTAAAAAAAAAAAAATTCTGAAGCAATATTTTCATCAGTGCTCTATTAGCTTTTACATCTTAAATCTGCATATTTGATTTACCTTTATAAAGGCCTTTTTTTTACTTTTGAAATGTATGCATTACCTTTGAAATTTATTTTATGAATTTATCAATAAATTCTAAATGGCTGTTAGCAGTGAGATTACATAATTTACACTGCAAAATTAAAAGTGAGATTAATGTTTTAAATACATTTATTGATTTATAAATATGTACATTAGAAATGTTGGGTGTGGAGGCATACTTTTAAACACCCTAAACTACCAGCAGGTGGCGGTAAGTCACTTCATGAGCGAGTTATTTCAACTGATTCAATCAAAACGCTGAATTATAGCAAAACGTTGCTAGGAGAATGCTTCTGCTAATGTTGCATATTGTCTAATATGTAAGTAACTACTTGACTAACTAATTTTTAATTGAGCTAAAATTAATGTAACATTTGTAATTGTGAGAATTTTCAGCAAAAAGCTCACTTGGTATATTACTGAACTATATCATGTTATAAATAAACTATACATTTGAAATTTTTACCTCAGTGTGTTTCTTTAGAGTGCTGTTACATTCATTTGTTTTAAAGTATGTCACAAATAGACCAGAAATACACTATCCATTATCAATTTCTGTTTACGTTGAATGTATTAAAATAGGAATCTTTCTTGCCTTTCGATGCTTCGCTAGTTGTTTTTGTCACTTCAGTTTTAATCAGGCGGTTTGTTCGGTCGGGCAAGTAAAAAAAAAAACATTTTAAAAGTATCTCGAATGCTGGCAGTCAGCTAGCTCGACCTATATTTCTAATTATTATTGATAACATTATATACAGAAAAAGGTAGTTTGACCTGTATTCTGCTACTGCGATTCTGAAGACGCAGTAACTTCCACAGAGGGAGAAAAAAATCTAGTTGTTAGCAACTGGCCTTAGCCAAGCCCTATATTCAGTTTTTTCAAGCTAAGTATCGCTAAACTTGCACTTCCCCATAGCTAAAAAGTTAAATCCATTTTACTTCTGCGGTACAATCCGAGAGAGACTCACGCAGATAACAGAAAGCTGATTGGCTATTGCATGTTGGTCTCATTTGTAGTTTAAATACAGCAAATTATATTTGGAATAGTGAAATAAAGAACTACAACACCACGGAAACAACAAAAAGAGAATTTAAATGAGCATTAGAGGTAGTGTTACATGGACATCGGAAAAATAAGACCTGTGTAAAATTATTTAAGACCTAGAACAGCGAATTTAAGACTTTTTAAGGCCTAAAATTTAGATTTTTAAATTTTAGACTTTTTAAGACTTTTTAAGACCCCGCGGAAACCCTGTTAACCTTATGACTGGTTTTGTGGTCCAGGGTCACATATGTATTTAAAAAAATTGAAAGTATTTTGTTCACAGGTCTATTTTTAATACCACAAAAAATGTTTTAAAATTGTCCGAATACTCGATTAATCGTCAGAATTAGGGATGCACCGAAATGAAAATTCTTGGCCGAAACCGAAAACCGAAAAGAGGAATCCAAGGCCGAAAACCGAAACACCGAAAGAATTATGCCAATTATTAGTACCATTGCATTTATGGCTATGACTGTGCACTAATCTTACTAAAATCAAGGCATTGCAATTGCATAAACTAATATTAAAGTTTCAAAGAATAAATCAATTATATTAATTTAAACAATTATTATCAATCAAGTATTATATTACTTAAATAACATATACAGTACAGACCAAAAGTTTGGACACACCTTCTCATTCAAAAAGTTTTCTTTATTTTCATGACTATGAAAATTGTAGATTCACACTGAAGGCATCAAAAATATGAATAAACACATGTGGAATTATATTTAATTCTATAAAATATTTAATTCTATATATACACTATATATATACACTTCTGCACAACACAACTGATGGTCCCAACCCCATTTATAAGGCAAGAAATCCCACTTATTAAACTTGACAGGGCACACCTGTCAAGTGAAAACCATTTCAGGTGACTACCTCTTGAAGCTCATCAAGAGAATGCCAAAAGTGTGCAAAGCAGTAATCAAAGCAAAAGGTGGCTACTTTAAAGAACCTAGAATATGACATATTTTCAGTTGTTTCGCACTTTTTTGTTATGTATATAATTCCACGTGTGTTAATTCATAGTTTTGATGCCTTCAGTGTGAATCTACAATTTTCATAGTCATGAAAATAAAGAAAACTTTGGTTCAAAGGTGTGTCCAAACTTTTGGTCTGTACTGTACATATATTTTACTGCCTTTGTTTAAATTGTTTAATTGATTACATTTTTATAACATTATCTTGTGGATCCATCAGTTCACATTTACGTGTTTCTCTTCCAGCAGGAGGCGCTTTCAGAATGGTAGTACACAAAGCAGCGCAGCAAATGACTTTGAAACGTGCAGCGCTCATATTTATTCAATGGATAGCCTTTTGAAGTTTCATTGCGATTCTTGTCTTTCAGTCCCCACATTTAAGACCACCTGAAATCATAATTAAGACTTTCGTAACGTCTAATAATACTGTTCATCATCAATCAAATTAATGAAATCAAATCAAATCAAATCAATGAAAATTAAGAGCTTTATTTCAAGAACCGACTTTCAAAAACAAACCTTACACAAAATACATTTCTTTTTATTTTTTTTCCCAGCATGTTCGGGGCACAAGAAAAATATTAGGGGACTAAATTAATATCAGCATATGAAGTATAATCGTCTCTCATTGTCTCTGAGAGAATGCACGTCAGATGCTGAAAGCGCTGTCAGTTTTTACTTTCACTTTTATATATTGCGCAGTTTTCACGTTGCTTGTGTGATTTCCATTGGCTCACCTCCATGGTTTAAAACATAAATATTTATTAAAATACAGTATATAGAAAAGATATATCTTTAAAATATTGCGACGTAACACCAACATAAATCAGTTGTTTTTCACTCACTGAAAGCTACATCTGTGTCGATCTATGCTCTCATCACTACACGCACGACTGCAGACACACCCCCTCTTGAAATTTCGGCATTGCAAGTTTTGCAAATCGCTATCCATGGGTCTTTCTCAGATATACTGAAATACATCCACACCACAGACGTGTTGCTTCAGACAAGCACGTGCAGGCTGTGGTTTCTGTTTGCGTCAACACACTGTTTCGGTGATAAAAATCTTTCACTTTTGGTCAATTTTCGGACGAAAATTTTCGGTGGCCGAATATTCGGTGCATCACTAGTCAGAATAATCGACCAATTACTTGATTACCTAAATAATCATTAGTGACAGCTCTAATGGATAGTTAAAACATTCAAAGCCATACAACTGTGCCAATTCTGAAGCACTACTGTAGCCAAACTAAACTTTTTCCTGCACACTCACTGGTCAAATAAACAGATAGTCCGGCCCCAAACTCACACACTGTACTCACGATGTTCAAACATACAAAGCAATGTTTTAACAGCACCATCATGTTTACACTTTTCAAGTTTTGGTTCTTATAGTTGTCTCTGCATATGAGGCAGAGCAAGCGCACACATCGAAACAATTACGCACTCTAGCTTTAAAACCCAAATGTTGCAGATTTCTTCAGAAGGCTTGAAGATTTCCATCTGAAACAAATCGAGCCTCCTCTCCACATGCAGTCATCTAGGTTCACGAAGGGCAATGTAGACATCTGTTACGTTTTAACACCAAACCCAACACATGTGCAATCCAATGTGGTAAAATATTCCACTTATTAAACCCATTCAACGCCACTTTCACCTCCAATTACGAATGTATCAAGGCTTAACGACTGAATTACAACCCTTGGTTGGAGTAGTACACCTGAAAACACACAAAAAAAATGATATATTAGCACTGGACTCATCTGAGACATGAGTGTTTTCTCCACCGAACACCAGTCCTCAAAACCAGGACGTGCTTTCAGCTGCTATAAGGAAGCAAATGACGTTATTTCGGGAGCAGCATTATGAAACACCAGGTGTCTCCCTTCCTATTTACGTAGCACATTTTTCTCTAATCGGGACAGACGGCAGGTTTGGAGGAAATGAGCTTACACCTTTCGCTTAGCGACAGGGTTAAAGGTCAACGTGAGCTGGATGCGGTCAGCGGGGCGAACAGGCGCTCTTCTGAGGCAGCTGTGTGGTTGCAAACGCAGCATTACGTTGCAAAAAAACACGCACTCAATTCCCTATATGACAAACGTCCTCCAAGAGCGGGAACAGATTTAGCTTCACTGAAGCTGTGGAGCGAGTCAGCAAGGTGTGAAATTGTTTACTACCTTTCATGAGGCAATAAGTAGCTTCCAGTGTAATAAATGGTGCAAATTTGAACGTTTATTAAGTGTCTGTCAGCCTATGAATAAAATCTAGCAGTTGGACTGGAATGAAACAGTAATGTAACAGTGTGAGCTTGTCCATACGTCTCCCTCCACATCGACGGCTCCAGTTATGCTACATCGGACTGATGCTAGGAGATTATCTCCGATGACACTCTTCCAACAGTCACAACAATAACAACTACAACGAGAAAAATGACAATCCGTGCGTAACATGTGGGATAACTGGATGTGTATAGGCACGTAAAGATGTTGTGTAACTCTAGTCTCGGTATCGTATCATTAAGGTTATTCTGAGGTAGAGCATGTGAAACATGCTAACAAGATTTCATAGTCTCCTGTTGTGAAATACAATATGTTTGTTTATACAAAAACAACTTTGTCTGACTAGTCCTCTTTATTAGATCTTAACATCTGCTTTGAGTGGGGGGGGCCTGGGTCAAGGGGTCAAGGGGTCAACGGACAACAGTGATTGGATGAAAGCGGAGGATAAGCAGTTTGGAGGTCAGTAGGATAACATAATCCCATAAGGCTAACAGCAGTCAAAGGAGATTTGTGGTAATAGATCTCCTTTATCACTCTTTATGAAGACGCAAGTGCGAGTTCGCTTTCTTAGGCGGTGTATCTCATGAAACCTGTCAAGAATGTGTCTTGATTATATTTGATCAGAAATCAGACAAAATGTAGAGTTTTCATGAAGAAAAGCATTGCAACCTAGGCACTTTTTCCCTTTCCCCAATAAAATAAATCATTATTGTAATGCATCAAGAAGTTGTACTTCAGAGTATTTCTTGGTGATTCCCATTATATTAAATATGTAAAAAATATAAAACAATACTGTAATAAATTATGTATGTAAGAGAGTGCATACATACATATATATATATATATATATATTTAATAATAAATGCAAAATATTATATAACTATATTTTTCAAATTAATGATTAAATTAACATTTAATGTAATATTCATATATACAATATATTAAATAATTATACACAACACAATTATTTAAAGTAGTATTTGTCAATATTTCACATTTATGTAATGTATATGCAAACAGGTAACTTAAACATTTTTTTTTAATTTTCAAAAATCATGTTTTTTATTCTGCATTCCAAGTAATAT